>NW_025228807.1:0-36501 GCF_018294505.1 Triticum aestivum
GTGCAGGTCATTAACACTCGCTGTTTTGGCCGATTCTGGCCCGTTTCGTGGACTACTACTCACCAATTTGGGGTCCCAGAGCGATTTTTATGGTTGCCGAAGCCCAAGGTGTGCTTACGTGTCGTTCATCAACAATCGCCATTTTGGCCGATTCTGGCCCGTTTCATGGGCTATTACTCATTGATTTGGGGTTTCGGAGCGATTTTATGGTTACTGAACCCTAATGTGTGCTTACGTGTAGGTCATTTACACTCACAATTTTCGCTGATTCTGGCCCGTTTCGTGGACTATTAATCACCATTTTGGGGTCCTGAAGCGATTTTAATGGTTGCTAAACCCCAAGAAGCGCTTACGTGTCATTCATCAACACTCTCCGTTTTGCCCGATTCTGTCCCGTTTCATGGGCTATTACTCACCATTTTGGTGTCCCTGTGCGATTTCCTTGCTTGTTGAACTACAAGGTCCTATTACGTGCTTACGTGCAAGTCATCGACACTCGCCGTTTTGGCTAATTCGTCCCGTCTCATGGGCTATTGCTCACCTTTTTGAGGTCCTGGAGCGATTTCCACGATTAATGATCCCCGAGGTGCGTTTACGTGTAGGTCATCAACACTTGCAGTTTTGGCCGATTTTGGCGCATTTCGTGGACTATTACTCACCATTTTGAGGTCTTGGAGCGATTTCCACGATTGATGAACCTCGGGGTGCATTTACCTATCGGTCCTCAACACTCGCAGGTTTGGCCGATTCTGGCCCGTTTCGTGGACTATTACTGACCGTTTTGGGGTCCCGAAGCGATTTTCTTGGTTTATGGACCCCAAGGTGCGCTTACGTGCATGACATTAACACTCGCCATTTTGGCCGATTCTGGCCCATTTCATGGACTATTACTCACCGTTTTGGGATCCCAGAGCGACTTTTATGGTTGCTGAACCCCAAGGTGCGCTTATGTATCGTTCATCAGCACTCACCTCTTTGATGATTCTGACCCGTTTCATAGACTATTACTCACCGTTTTGGGGTAAGGAGCAAATTCCATGGTTGTTGAACCCCGAGGTGCGCTTACGTGCAGGTCATTAACACTCGCTGTTTTGGTCGATTCTGGCCCGTTTCGTGGACTACTACTCACCAATTTGGGGTCCCAGAGCGATTTTTATGGTTGTCGAAGCCCAAAGTGTGCTTACGTGTCGTTCATCAACACTCGCCATTTTGGCCGATTTTGGCCCGTTTCATGGGCTATTACTCATTGATTTGGGGTTTCGGAGCGATTTTATGGTTACTGAACCCTAATGTGCGCTTACGTGTAGGTCATTAACACTCACAATTTTTGCTGATTCTGGCCTGTTTGATGGACTATTAATCACCATTTTGGGGTCCCGAAGCGATTTTAATGGTTGCTGAACCCCAAGAAGCGCTTACGTGTCATTCATCAACACTCTCCGTTTTGCCCGATTCTGGCCCGTTTCATGGGCTATTACTCACCATTTTGGTGTCCCTGTGCGATTTCCTTGCTTGTTGAACTACAAGGTCCTATTACGTGCTTACGTGCAGGTCAACGACACTCGCCGTTTTGGCTGATTCGTCCCGTCTCATGCGCTATTGCTCACCTTTTTGAGGTCCTGGAGCGATTTCCACGATTAATGATCCCCGAGGTGCGTTTACGTGTAGGTCATGAACACTTGCAGTTTTGGCCGATTTTGGCGCATTTCATGGACTATTACTCACCATTTTGAGGTCTTGGAGCGATTTCCACGATTGATGAACCTCGGGGTGCATTTACCTATCGGTCATCAACACTCGCAGGTTTGGCCGATTCTGGCCCGTTTCGTGGACTATTACTGACCGTTTTGGGGTCCCGAAGCGATTTTCTTGGTTTATGGACCCCAAGGTGCGCTTACGTGCATGACATTAACACTCGCCATTTTGGCCGATTCTGGCCCATTTCGTGGACTATTACTCACCGTTTTGGGATCCCAGAGCGACTTTTATGGTTGCTGAACCCCAAGGTGCGCTTATGTATCGTTCATCAGCACTCACCTCTTTGATGATTCTGACCCGTTTCATAGACTAGTACTCACCGTTTTGGGGTAAGGAGCAAATTCCATGGTTACTGAACCCCGAGGTGCGCTTACGTGCAGGTCATTAACACTCGCTGTTTTGGCCGATTCTGGCCCGTTTCGTGGACTACTACTCACCAATTTGGGGTCCCAGAGCGATTTTTATGGTTGCCGAAGCCCAAAGTGTGCTTACGTGTCGTTCATCAACACTCGCCATTTTGGCCGATTTTGGCCCGTTTCATGGGCTATTACTCATTGATTTGGGGTTTCAGAGCGATTTTATGGTTACTGAACCCTAATGTGCGCTTACGTGTAGGTCATTAACACTCACAATTTTCGCTGATTCTGGCCTGTTTCATGGACTATTAATCACCATTTTGGGGTCCCGAAGCGATTTCAATGGTTGCTGAACCCCAAGAAGTGCTTACGTGTCATTCATCAACACTCTCCGTTTTGCCCGATTCTGGCCCGTTTCATGGGCTATTACTCACCATTTTGGTGTCCCTGTGCGATTTCCTTGCTTGTTGAACTACAAGGTCCTATTACGTGCTTACGTGCAGGTCATCGACACTCGCCGTTTTGGCTGATTCGTCCCGTCTCATGCGCTATTGCTCACCTTTTTGAGGTCCTGGAGCGATTTCCACGATTAATGATCCCCGAGGTGCGTTTACGTGTAGGTCATGAACACTTGCAGTTTTGGCCGATTTTGGCGCATTTCATGGACTATTACTCACCATTTTGAGGTCTTGGAGCGATTTCCACGATTGATGAAACTCGGGGTGCATTTACCTATCGGTCATCAACACTCGCAACTTTGGCCGATTCTGGCCCGTTTCGTGGACTATTACTGACCGTTTTGGGGTCCCGAAGCGATTTTCTTGGTTTATGGACCCCAAGGTGCGCTTACGTGCATGACATTAACACTCGCCATTTTGGCCAATTCTGGCCCATTTCGTGGACTATTAGTCACCTTTTTGGGATCCCAGAGCGACTTTTATGGTTGCTGAACCCCAAGGTGCGCTTATGTATCGTTCATCAGCACTCACCTCTTTGATGATTCTGACCCGTTTCATAGACTAGTACTCACCGTTTTGGGGTAAGGAGCAAATTCCATGGTTTCTGAACCCCGAGGTGCGCTTATGTGCAGGTCATTAACACTCGCTGTTTTGGCCGATTCTGGCCCGTTTCGTGGACTACTACTCACCAATTTGGGGTCCCAGAGCGATTTTTATGGTTGCCGAAGCCCAAGGTGTGCTTACGTGTCGTTCATCAACAATCGCCATTTTGGCCGATTCTGGCCCGTTTCATGGGCTATTACTCATTGATTTGGGGTTTCGGAGCGATTTTATGGTTACTGAACCCTAATGTGTGCTTACGTGTAGGTCATTTACACTCACAATTTTCGCTGATTCTGGCCCGTTTCGTGGACTATTAATCACCATTTTGGGGTCCTGAAGCGATTTTAATGGTTGCTAAACCCCAAGAAGCGCTTACGTGTCATTCATCAACACTCTCCGTTTTGCCCGATTCTGTCCCGTTTCATGGGCTATTACTCACCATTTTGGTGTCCCTGTGCGATTTCCTTGCTTGTTGAACTACAAGGTCCTATTACGTGCTTACGTGCAGGTCATCGACACTCGCCGTTTTGGCTAATTCGTCCCGTCTCATGGGCTATTGCTCACCTTTTTGAGGTCCTGGAGCGATTTCCACGATTAATGATCCCCGAGGTGCGTTTACGTGTAGGTCATCAACACTTGCAGTTTTGGCCGATTTTGGCGCATTTCGTGGACTATTACTCACCATTTTGAGGTCTTGGAGCGATTTCCACGATTGATGAACCTCGGGGTGCATTTACCTATCGGTCCTCAACACTCGCAGGTTTGGCCGATTCTGGCCCGTTTCGTGGACTATTACTGACCGTTTTGGGGTCCCGAAGCGATTTTCTTGGTTTATGGACCCCAAGGTGCGCTTACGTGCATGACATTAACACTCGCCATTTTGGCCGATTCTGGCCCATTTCGTGGACTATTACTCACCGTTTTGGGATCCCAGAGCGAATTTTATGGTTGCTGAACCCCAAGGTGCGCTTATGTATCGTTCATCAGCACTCACCTCTTTGATGATTCTGACCCGTTTCATAGACTATTACTCACCGTTTTGGGGTAAGGAGCAAATTCCATGGTTGCTGAACCCCGAGGTGCGCTTACGTGCAGGTCATTAACACTCGCTGTTTTGGTCGATTCTGGCCCGTTTCGTGGACTACTACTCACCAATTTGGGGTCCCAGAGCGATTTTTATGGTTGTCGAAGCCCAAAGTGTGCTTACGTGTTGTTCATCAACACTCGCCATTTTGGCCGATTTTGGCCCGTTTCATGGGCTATTACTCATTGATTTGGGGTTTCGGAGCGATTTTATGGTTACTGAACCCTAATGTGCGCTTACGTGTAGGTCATTAACACTCACAATTTTTGCTGATTCTGGCCTGTTTCATGGAGTATTAATCACCATTTTGGGGTCCCGAAGCGATTTTAATGGTTGCTGAACCCCAAGAAGCGCTTACGTGTCATTCATCAACACTCTCCGTTTTGCCCGATTCTGGCCCGTTTCATGGGCTATTACTCACCATTTTGGTGTCCCTGTGCGATTTCCTTGCTTGTTGAACTACAAGGTCCTATTACGTGCTTACGTGCAGGTCATCGACACTCGCCGTTTTGGCTGATTCGTCCCGTCTCATGGGCTATTGCTCACCTTTTTGAGGTCCTGGAGCGATTTCCACGATTAATGATCCCCGAGGTGCGTTTATGTGTAGGTCATCAACACTTGCAGTTTTGGCCGATTTTGGCGCATTTCATGGACTATTACTCACCATTTTGAGGTCTTGGAGCGATTTCCACGATTGATGAAACTCGGGGTGCATTTACCTATCGGTCATCAACACTCGCAAGTTTGGCCGATTCTGGCCCGTTTCGTGGACTATTACTGACCGTTTTGGGGTCCCGAAGCGATTTTCTTGGTTTATGGACCCCAAGGTGCGCTTACGTGCATGACATTAACACTCGCCATTTTGGCCGATTCTGGCCCATTTCGTGGACTATTAGTCACCGTTTTGGGATCCCAGAGCGACTTTTATGGTTGCTGAACCCCAAGGTGCGCTTATGTATCGTTCATCAGCACTCACCTCTTTGATGATTCTGACCCGTTTCATAGACTAGTACTCACCATTTTGGGGTAAGGAGCAAATTCCATGGTTTCTGAACCCCGAGGTGCGCTTACGTGCAGGTCATTAACACTCGCTGTTTTGGCCGATTCTGGCCCGTTTCGTGGACTACTACTCACCAATTTGGGGTCCCAGAGCGATTTTTATGGTTGCCGAAGCCCAAGGTGTGCTTACGTGTCGTTCATCAACAATCGCCATTTTGGCCGATTCTGGCCCGTTTCATGGGCTATTACTCATTGATTTGGGGTTTCGGAGCGATTTTATGGTTACTGAACCCTAATGTGTGCTTACGTGTAGGTCATTTACACTCACAATTTTCGCTGATTCTGGCCCGTTTTGTGGACTATTAATCACCATTTTGGGGTCCCGAAGCGATTTTAATGGTTGCTAAACCCCAAGAAGCGCTTACGTGTCATTCATCAACACTCTCCGTTTTGCCCGATTCTGTCCCGTTTCATGGGCTATTACTCACCATTTTGGTGTCCCTGTGCGATTTCCTTGCTTGTTGAACTACAAGGTCCTATTACGTGCTTACGTGCAGGTCATCGACACTCGCCGTTTTGGCTAATTCGTCCCGTCTCATGGGCTATTGCTCACCTTTTTGAGGTCCTGGAGCGATTTCCACGATTAATGATCCCCGAGGTGCGTTTACGTGTAGGTCATCAACACTTGCAGTTTTGGCCGATTTTGGCGCATTTCGTGGACTATTACTCACCATTTGAGGTCTTGGAGCGATTTCCACGATTGATGAACCTCGGGGTGCATTTACCTATCGGTCCTCAACACTCGCAGGTTTGGCCGATTCTGGCCCGTTTCGTGGACTATTACTGACCGTTTTGGGGTCCCGAAGCGATTTTCTTGGTTTATGGACCCCAAGGTGCGCTTACGTGCATGACATTAACACTCGCCATTTTGGCCGATTCTGGCCCATTTCGTGGACTATTACTCACCGTTTTGGGATCCCAGAGCGACTTTTATGGTTGCTGAACCCCAAGGTGCGCTTATGTATCGTTCATCAGCACTCACCTCTTTGATGATTCTGACCCGTTTCATAGACTATTACTCACCGTTTTGGGGTAAGGAGCAAATTCCATGGTTGCTGAACCCCGAGGTGCGCTTACGTGCAGGTCATTAACACTCGCTGTTTTGGTCGATTCTGGCCCGTTTCGTGGACTACTACTCACCAATTTGGGGTCCCAGAGCGATTTTTATGGTTGTCGAAGCCCAAAGTGTGCTTACGTGTCGTTCATCAACACTCGCCATTTTGGCCGATTTTGGCCCGTTTCATGGGCTATTACTCATTGATTTGGGGTTTCGGAGCGATTTTATGGTTACTGAACCCTAATGTGCGCTTACGTGTAGGTCATTAACACTCACAATTTTCGCTGATTCTGGCCTGTTTCATGGACTATTAATCACCATTTTGGGGTCCCGAAGCGATTTTAATGGTTGCTGAACCCCAAGAAGCGCTTACGTGTCATTCATCAACACTCTCCGTTTTGCCCGATTCTGGCCCGTTTCATGGGCTATTACTCACCATTTTGGTGTCCCTGTGCGATTTCCTTGCTTGTTGAACTACAAGGTCCTATTACGTGCTTACGTGCAGGTCATCGACACTCGCCGTTTTGGCTAATTCGTCCCGTCTCATGGGCTATTGCTCACCTTTTTGAGGTCCTGGAGCGATTTCCACGATTAATGATCCCCGAGGTGCGTTTACGTGTAGGTCATCAACACTTGCAGTTTTGGCCGATTTTGGCGCATTTCATGGACTATTACTCACCATTTTGAGGTCTTGGAGCGATTTCCACGATTGATGAAACTCGGGGTGCATTTACCTATCGGTCATCAACACTCGCAACTTTGGCCGATTCTGGCCCGTTTCGTGGACTATTACTGACCGTTTTGGGGTCCCGAAGCGATTTTCTTGGTTTATGGACCCCAAGGTGCGCTTACGTGCATGACATTAACACTCGCCATTTTGGCCGATTCTGGCCCATTTCGTGGACTATTAGTCACCTTTTTGGGATCCCAGAGCGACTTTTATGGTTGCTGAACCCCAAGGTGCGCTTATGTATCGTTCATCAGCACTCACCTCTTTGATGATTCTGACCCGTTTCATAGACTATTACTCACCGTTTTGGGGTAAGGAGCAAATTCCATGGTTACTGAACCCCGAGGTGCGCTTACGTGCAGGTCATTAACACTCGCTGTTTTGGCCGATTCTGGCCCGTTTCGTGGGCTATTACTCATTGATTTGGGGTTTCGGAGCGATTTTATGGTTACTGAACCCTAATGTGCGCTTACGTGTAGGTCATTAACACTCACAATTTTCGCTGATTCTGGCCTGTTTCATGGACTATTAATCACCATTTTGGGGTCCCGAAGCGATTTTAATGGTTGCTGAACCCCAAGAAGCGCTTACGTGTCATTCATCAACACTCTCCGTTTTGCCCGATTCTGGCCCGTTTCATGGGCTATTACTCAACATTTTGGTGTCCCTGTGCGATTTCCTTGCTTGTTGAACTACAAGGTCCTATTACGTGCTTACGTGCAGGTCATCGACACTCGCCATTTTGGATGATTCGTCCCGTCTCATGGGCTATTGCTCACCTTTTTGAGGTCCTGGAGCGATTTCCACGATTAATGATCCCCGAGGTGCGTTTACGTGTAGGTCATCAACACTTGCAGTTTTGGCCGATTTTGGCGCATTTCATGGACTATTACTCACCATTTTGAGGTCTTGGAGCGATTTCCACGATTGATGAAACTCGGGGTGCATTTACCTATCGGTCATCAACACTCGCAAGTTTGGCCGATTCTGGCCCGTTTCGTGGACTATTACTGACCGTTTTGGGGTCCCGAAGTGATTTTCTTGATTTATGGACCCCAAGGTGCGCTTACGTGCATGACATTAACACTCGCCATTTTGGCCGATTCTGGCCCATTTCGTGGACTATTAGTCACCGTTTTGGGATCCCAGAGCGACTTTTATGGTTGCTGAACCCCAAGGTGCGCTTATGTATCGTTCATCAGCACTCACCTCTTTGATGATTCTGACCCGTTTCATAGACTAGTACTCACCGTTTTGGGGTAAGGAGCAAATTCCATGGTTTCTGAACCCCGAGGTGCGCCTACGTGCAGGTCATTAACACTCGCTGTTTTGGCCGATTCTGGCCCGTTTCGTGGACTACTACTCACCAATTTGGGGTCCCAGAGCGATTTTTATGGTTGCCGAAGCCCAAGGTGTGCTTACGTGTCGTTCATCAACAATCGCCATTTTGGCCGATTCTGGCCCGTTTCATGGGCTATTACTTATTGATTTGGGGTTTCGGAGCGATTTTATGGTTACTGAACCCTAATGTGTGCTTACGTGTAGGTCATTTACACTCACAATTTTCGCTGATTCTGGCCCGTTTCGTGGACTATTAATCACCATTTTGGGGTCCCGAAGCGATTTTAATGGTTGCTAAACCCCAAGAAGCGCTTACGTGTCATTCATCAACACTCTCCGTTTTGCCCGATTCTGTCCCGTTTCATGGGCTATTACTCACCATTTTGGTGTCCCTGTGCGATTTCCTTGCTTGTTGAACTACAAGGTCCTATTACGTGCTTACGTGCAGGTCATCGACACTCGCCGTTTTGGCTAATTCATCCCGTCTCATGGGCTATTGCTCACCTTTTTGAGGTCCTGGAGCGATTTCCACGATTAATGATCCCCGAGGTGCGTTTACGTGTAGGTCATCAACACTTGCAGTTTTGGCCGATTTTGGCGCATTTCATGGACTATTACTCACCATTTGAGGTCTTGGAGCGATTTCCACGATTGATGAACCTCGGGGTGCATTTACCTATCGGTCCTCAACACTCGCAGGTTTGGCCGATTCTGGCCCGTTTCGTGGACTATTACTGACCGTTTTGGGGTCCCGAAGCGATTTTCTTGGTTTATGGACCCCAAGGTGCGCTTACGTGCATGACATTAACAGTCGCCATTTTGGCCGATTCTGGCCCATTTCGTGGACTATTACTCACCGTTTTGGGATCCCAGAGCGACTTTTATGGTTGCTGAACCCCAAGGTGCGCTTATGTATCGTTCATCAGCACTCACCTCTTTGATGATTCTGACCCGTTTCATAGACTATTACTCACCGTTTTGGGGTAAGGAGCAAATTCCATGGTTGCTGAACCCCGAGGTGCGCTTACGTGCAGGTCATTAACACTCGCTGTTTTGGTCGATTCTGGCCCGTTTCGTGGACTACTACTCACCAATTTGGGGTCCCAGAGCGATTTTTATGGTTGTCGAAGCCCAAAGTGTGCTTACGTGTCGTTCATCAACACTCGCCATTTTGGCCGATTTTGGCCCGTTTCATGGGCTATTACTCATTGATTTGGGGTTTCGGAGCGATTTTATGGTTACTGAACCCTAATGTGCGCTTACGTGTAGGTCATTAACACTCACAATTTTTGCTGATTCTGGCCTGTTTCATGGACTATTAATCACCATTTTGGGGTCCCGAAGCGATTTCAATGGTTGCTGAACCCCAAGAAGCGCTTACGTGTCATTCATCAACACTCTCCGTTTTGCCCGATTCTGGCCCGTTTCATGGGCTATTACTCACCATTTTGGTGTCCCTGTGCGATTTCCTTGCTTGTTGAACTACAAGGTCCTATTACGTGCTTACGTGCAGGTCATCGACACTCGCCGTTTTGGCTGATTCGTCCCGTCTCATGGGCTATTACTCACCTTTTTGAGGTCCTGGAGCGATTTCCACGATTAATGATCCCCGAGGTGCGTTTACGTGTAGGTCATCAACACTTGCAGTTTTGGCCGATTTTGGCGCATTTCGTGGACTATTACTCACCATTTTGAGGTCTTGGAGCGATTTCCACGATTGATGAACCTCGGGGTGCATTTACCTATCGGTCCTCAACACTCGCAGGTTTGGCCGATTCTGGCCCGTTTCGTGGACTATTACTGACCGTTTTGGGGTCCCGAAGCGATTTTCTTGGTTTATGGACCCCAAGGTGCGCTTACGTGCATGACATTAACACTCGCCATTTTGGCCGATTCTGGCCCATTTCGTGGACTATTAGTCACCGTTTTGGGATCCCAGAGCGACTTTTATGGTTGCTGAACCCCAAGGTGCGCTTATGTATCGTTCATCAGCACTCACCTCTTTGATGATTCTGACCCGTTTCATAGACTAGTACTCACCGTTTTGGGGTAAGGAGCAAATTCCATGGTTTCTGAACCCCGAGGTGCGCTTACGTGCAGGTCATTAACACTCGCTGTTTTGGCCGATTCTGGCCCGTTTCGTGGACTACTACTCACCAATTTGGGGTCCCAGAGCGATTTTTATGGTTGCCGAAGCCCAAGGTGTGCTTACGTGTCGTTCATCAACAATCGCCATTTTGGCCGATTCTGGCCCGTTTCATGGGCTATTACTTATTGATTTGGGGTTTCGGAGCGATTTTATGGTTACTGAACCCTAATGTGTGCTTACGTGTAGGTCATTTACACTCACAATTTTCGCTGATTCTGGCCCGTTTCGTGGACTATTAATCACCATTTTGGGGTCCCGAAGCGATTTTAATGGTTGCTAAACCCCAAGAAGCGCTTACGTGTCATTCATCAACACTCTCCGTTTTGCCCGATTCTGTCCCGTTTCATGGGCTATTACTCACCATTTTGGTGTCCCTGTGCGATTTCCTTGCTTGTTGAACTACAAGGTCCTATTACGTGCTTACGTGCAGGTCATCGACACTCGCCGTTTTGGCTAATTCGTCCCGTCTCATGGGCTATTGCTCACCTTTTTGAGGTCCTGGAGCGATTTCCACGATTAATGATCCCCGAGGTGCGTTTACGTGTAGGTCATCAACACTTGCAGTTTTGGCCGATTTTGGCGCATTTCATGGACTATTACTCACCATTTTGAGGTCTTGGAGCGATTTCCACGATTGATGAAACTCGGGGTGCATTTACCTATCGGTCATCAACACTCGCAACTTTGGCCGATTCTGGCCCGTTTCGTGGACTATTACTGACCGTTTTGGGGTCCCGAAGCGATTTTCTTGGTTTATGGACCCCAAGGTGCGCTTACGTGCATGACATTAACACTCGCCATTTTGGCCGATTCTGGCCCATTTCGTGGACTATTAGTCACCTTTTTGGGATCCCAGAGCGACTTTTATGGTTGCTGAACCCCAAGGTGCGCTTATGTATCGTTCATCAGCACTCACCTCTTTGATGATTCTGACCCGTTTCATAGACTAGTACTCACCGTTTTGGGGTAAGGAGCAAATTCCATGGTTTCTGAACCCCGAGGTGCGCTTACGTGCAGGTCATTAACACTCGCTGTTTTGGCCGATTCTGGCCCGTTTCGTGGACTACTACTCACCAATTTGGGGTCCCAGAGCGATTTTTATGGTTGCCGAAGCCCAAGGTGTGCTTACGTGTCGTTCATCAACAATCGCCATTTTGGCCGATTCTGGCCCGTTTCATGGGCTATTACTCATTGATTTGGGGTTTCGGAGCGATTTTATGGTTACTGAACCCTAATGTGTGCTTACGTGTAGGTCATTTACACTCACAATTTTCGCTGATTCTGGCCCGTTTCGTGGACTATTAATCACCATTTTGGGGTCCTGAAGCGATTTTAATGGTTGCTAAACCCCAAGAAGCGCTTACGTGTCATTCATCAACACTCTCCGTTTTGCCCGATTCTGTCCCGTTTCATGGGCTATTACTCACCATTTTGGTGTCCCTGTGCGATTTCCTTGCTTGTTGAACTACAAGGTCCTATTACGTGCTTACGTGCAGGTCATCGACACTCGCCGTTTTGGCTAATTCGTCCCGTCTCATGGGCTATTGCTCACCTTTTTGAGGTCCTGGAGCGATTTCCACGATTAATGATCCCCGAGGTGCGTTTACGTGTAGGTCATCAACACTTGCAGTTTTGGCCGATTTTGGCGCATTTCGTGGACTATTACTCACCATTTTGAGGTCTTGGAGCGATTTCCACGATTGATGAACCTCGGGGTGCATTTACCTATCGGTCCTCAACACTCGCAGGTTTGGCCGATTCTGGCCTGTTTCGTGGACTATTACTGACCGTTTTGGGGTCCCGAAGCGATTTTCTTGGTTTATGGACCCCAAGGTGCGCTTACGTGCATGACATTAACACTCGCCATTTTGGCCGATTCTGGCCCATTTCGTGGACTATTACTCACCGTTTTGGGATCCCAGAGCGAATTTTATGGTTGCTGAACCCCAAGGTGCGCTTATGTATCGTTCATCAGCACTCACCTCTTTGATGATTCTGACCCGTTTCATAGACAATTACTCACCGTTTTGGGGTAAGGAGCAAATTCCATGGTTGCTGAACCCCGAGGTGCGCTTACGTGCAGGTCATTAACACTCGCTGTTTTGGTCAATTCTGGCCCGTTTCGTGGACTACTACTCACCAATTTGGGGTCCCAGAGCGATTTTTATGGTTGGCGAAGCCCAAAGTGTGCTTACGTGTCGTTCATCAACACTCGCCATTTTGGCCGATTTTGGCCCGTTTCATGGGCTATTACTCATTGATTTGGGGTTTCGGAGCGATTTTATGGTTACTGAACCCTAATGTGCGCTTACGTGTAGGTCATTAACACTCACAATTTTTGCTGATTCTGGCCTGTTTCATGGAGTATTAATCACCATTTTGGGGTCCCGAAGCGATTTTAATGGTTGCTGAACCCCAAGAAGCGCTTACGTGTCATTCATCAACACTCTCCGTTTTGCCCGATTCTGGCCCGTTTCATGGGCTATTACTCACCATTTTGGTGTCCCTGTGCGATTTCCTTGCTTGTTGAACTACAAGGTCCTATTACGTGCTTACGTGCAGGTCATCGACACTCGCCGTTTTGGCTGATTCGTCTCGTCTCATGGGCTATTGCTCACCTTTTTGAGGTCCTGGAGCGATTTCCACGATTAATGATCCCCGAGGTGCGTTTACGTGTAGGTCATCAACACTTGCAGTTTTGGCCGATTTTGGCGCATTTCATGGACTATTACTCACCATTTTGAGGTCTTGGAGCGATTTCCACGATTGATGAAACTCGGGGTGCATTTACCTATCGGTCATCAACACTCGCAACTTTGGCCGATTCTGGCCCGTTTCGTGGACTATTACTGACCGTTTTGGGGTCCCGAAGCGATTTTCTTGGTTTATGGACCCCAAGGTGCGCTTACGTGCATGACATTAACACTCGCCATTTTGGCCGATTCTGGCCCATTTCGTGGACTATTAGTCACCTTTTTGGGATCCCAGAGCGACTTTTATGGTTGCTGAACCCCAAGGTGCGCTTATGTATCGTTCATCAGCACTCACCTCTTTGATGATTCTGACCCGTTTCATAGACTATTACTCACCGTTTTGGGGTAAGGAGCAAATTCCATGGTTACTGAACCCCGAGGTGCGCTTACGTGCAGGTCATTAACACTCGCTGTTTTGGCCGATTCTGGCCCGTTTCGTGGGCTATTACTCATTGATTTGGGGTTTCGGAGCGATTTTATGGTTACTGAACCCTAATGTGCGCTTACGTGTAGGTCATTAACACTCACAATTTTCGCTGATTCTGGCCTGTTTCATGGACTATTAATCACCATTTTGGGGTCCCGAAGCGATTTTAATGGTTGCTGAACCCCAAGAAGCGCTTACGTGTCATTCATCAACACTCTCCGTTTTGCCCGATTCTGGCCCGTTTCATGGGCTATTACTCACCATTTTGGTGTCCCTGTGCGATTTCCTTGCTTGTTGAACTACAAGGTCCTATTACGTGCTTACGTGCAGGTCATCGACACTCGCCGTTTTGGATGATTCGTCCCGTCTCATGGGCTATTGCTCACCTTTTTGAGGTCCTGGAGCGATTTCCACGATTAATGATCCCCGAGGTGCGTTTACGTGTAGGTCATCAACACTTGCAGTTTTGGCCGATTTTGGCGCATTTCATGGACTATTACTCACCATTTTGAGGTCTTGGAGCGATTTCCACGATTGATGAAACTCGGGGTGCATTTACCTATCGGTCATCAACACTCGCAAGTTTGGCCGATTCTGGCCCGTTTCGTGGACTATTACTGACCGTTTTGGGGTCCCGAAGTGATTTTCTTGATTTATGGACCCCAAGGTGCGCTTACGTGCATGACATTAACACTCGCCATTTTGGCCGATTCTGGCCCATTTCGTGGACTATTAGTCACCGTTTTGGGATCCCAGAGCGACTTTTATGGTTGCTGAACCCCAAGGTGCGCTTATGTATCGTTCATCAGCACTCACCTCTTTGATGATTCTGACCCGTTTCATAGACTAGTACTCACCGTTTTGGGGTAAGGAGCAAATTCCATGGTTTCTGAACCCCGAGGTGCGCTTACGTGCAGGTCATTAACACTCGCTGTTTTGGCCGATTCTGGCCCGTTTCGTGGACTACTACTCACCAATTTGGGGTCCCAGAGCGATTTTTATGGTTGCCGAAGCCCAAGGTGTGCTTACGTGTCGTTCATCAACAATCGCCATTTTGGCCGATTCTGGCCCGTTTCATGGGCTATTACTTATTGATTTGGGGTTTCGGAGCGATTTTATGGTTACTGAACCCTAATGTGTGCTTACGTGTAGGTCATTTACACTCACAATTTTCGCTGATTCTGGCCCGTTTCGTGGACTATTAATCACCATTTTGGGGTCCCGAAGCGATTTTAATGGTTGCTAAACCCCAAGAAGCGCTTACGTGTCATTCATCAACACTCTCCGTTTTGCCCGATTCTGTCCCGTTTCATGGGCTATTACTCACCATTTTGGTGTCCCTGTGCGATTTCCTTGCTTGTTGAACTACAAGGTCCTATTACGTGCTTACGTGCAGGTCATCGACACTCGCCGTTTTGGCTAATTCGTCCCGTCTCATGGGCTATTGCTCACCTTTTTGAGGTCCTGGAGCGATTTCCACGATTAATGATCCCCGAGGTGCGTTTACGTGTAGGTCATCAACACTTGCAGTTTTGGCCGATTTTGGCGCATTTCGTGGACTATTACTCACCATTTGAGGTCTTGGAGCGATTTCCACGATTGATGAACCTCGGGGTGCATTTACCTATCGGTCCTCAACACTCGCAGGTTTGGCCGATTCTGGCCCGTTTCGTGGACTATTACTGACCGTTTTGGGGTCCCGAAGCGATTTTCTTGGTTTATGGACCCCAAGGTGCGCTTACATGCATGACATTAACACTCGCCATTTTGGCCGATTCTGGCCCATTTCGTGGACTATTACTCACCGTTTTGGGATCCCAGAGCGACTTTTATGGTTGCTGAACCCCAAGGTGCGCTTATGTATCGTTCATCAGCACTCACCTCTTTGATGATTCTGACCCGTTTCATAGACTATTACTCACCGTTTTGGGGTAAGGTGCAAATTCCATGGTTACTGAACCCCGAGGTGCGCTTACGTGCAGGTCATTAACACTCGCTGTTTTGGCCGATTCTGGCCCGTTTCGTGGACTACTACTCACCAATTTGGGGTCCCAGAGCGATTTTTATGGTTGCCGAAGCCCAAGGTGTGCTTACGTGTCGTTCATCAACAATCGCCATTTTGGCCGATTCTGGACCGTTTCATGGGCTATTACTCATTGATTTGGGGTTTCGGAGCGATTTTATAGTTACTAAACCCTAATGTGTGCTTACGTGTAGGTCATTAACACTCACAATTTTCGCTGATTCTGGCCCGTTTCGTGGACTATTAATCACCATTTTGGGGTCCCGAAGCGATTTTAATGGTTGCTGAACCCCAAGAAGCGCTTACATGTCATTCATCAACACTCTCCGTTTTGCCCGATTCTGTCCCGTTTCATGGGCTATTACTCACCATTTTGGTATCCCTGTGCGATTTCCTTGCTTGTTGAACTACAAAATCCTATTACGTGCTTACGTGCAGGTCATCGACACTCGCCGTTTTGGCTAATTCGTCCCGTCTCATGGGCTATTGCTCACCTTTTTGAGGTCCTGGAGCGATTTCCACGATTAATGATCCCCGAGGTGCGTTTACGTGTAGGTCATCAACACTTGCAGTTTTGGCCGATTTTGGCGCATTTCGTGGACTATTACTCACCATTTTGAGGTCTTGGAGCGATTTCCACGATTGATGAACCTCGGGGTGCATTTACCTATCGGTCCTCAACACTCGCAGGTTTGGCCGATTCTGGCCCGTTTCGTGGACTATTACTGACCGTTTTGGGGTCCCGAAGTGATTTTCTTGGTTTATGGACCCCAAGGTGCGCTTACGTGCATAACATTAACACTCGCCATTTTGGCCGATTCTGGCCCATTTCGTGGACTATTACTCACCGTTTTGGGATCCCAGAGCGACTTTTATGGTTGCTGAACCCCAAGGTGCGCTTATGTATCGTTCATCAGCACTCACCTCTTTGATGATTCTGACCTGTTTCATAGACTAGTACTCACCGTTTTGGGGTAAGGAGAAAATTCCATGGTTACTGAACCCCGAGGTGCGCTTACGTGCAGGTCATTAACACTCGCTGTTTTGGCCGATTCTGGCCCGTTTCGTGGACTACTACTCACCAATTTGGGGTCCCAGAGCGATTTTTATGGTTGCCGAAGCCCAAAGTGTGCTTACGTGTCGTTCATCAACACTCGCCATTTTGGCCGATTTTGGCCTGTTTCATGGGCTATTACTCATTGATTTGGGGTTTCGGAGCGATTTTATGGTTACTGAACCCTAATGTGCGCTTACGTGTAGGTCATTAACACTCACAATTTTCGCTGATTCTGGCCTGTTTCATGGACTATTAATCACCATTTTGGGGTCCCGAAGTGATTTTAATGGTTGCTGAACCCCAAGAAGCGCTTACATGTCATTCATCAACACTCTCCGTTTTGCCCGATTCTGGCCCGTTTCATGGGCTATTACTCACCATTTTGGTGTCCCTGTGCGATTTCCTTGCTTGTTGAACTACAAGGTCCTATTACGTGCTTACGTGCAGGTCATCGACACTCGCCGTTTTGGCTGATTCGTCCCGTCTCATGGGCTATTGCTCACCTTTTTGAGGTCCTGGAGCGATTTCCACGATTAATGATCCCCGAGGTGCGTTTACTTGTAGGTCATCAAAACTTGCAGTTTTGGCTGATTTTGGCGCATTTCATGCACTATTACTCACCATTTTGAGGTCTTGGAGCGATTTCCACGATTAATGAACCTCGGGGTGCATTTACCTATCGGTGATCAACACTCGCAGGTTTGGCCGATTCTGGCCCGTTTCGTGGACTATTACTGACCATTTTGGGGTCCCGAAGCGATTTTCTTGGTTTATGGACCCCAAGGTGCGCTTACGTGCATGACATTAACACTCGCCATTTTGGCCGATTCTGGCCCATTTCGTGGACTATTACTCACCGTTTTTGGATCCCAGAGCGACTTTTATGGTTGCTGAACCCCAAGGTGCGCTTATGTATCGTTCATCAGCACTCACCTCTTTGATGATTCTGACCCGTTTCATAGACTATTACTCACCGTTTTGGGGTAAGGAGCAATTTCCATGGTTACTGAACCCCGAGGTGCGCTTACGTGCAGGTCATTAACACTCGCTGTTTTGGCCGATTCTGGCCCGTTTCGTGGAATACTACTCACCAATTTGGGGTCCCAGAGCGTTTTTTATGGTTGACGAAGCCCAAGGTGTGCTTACGTGTCGTTCATCAACACTCGCCATTTTGGCCGATTCTGGCCCGTTTCATGGGATATTACTCATTGATTTGGGGTTTCGGAGCGATTTTATGGTTACTGAACCCTAATGTGCGCTTACGTGTAGGTCATTAACACTCGCAATTTTCGCTGATTCTGGCCCGTTTCGTGGACTATTAATCACCATTTTGGGGTCCCGAAGCGATTTTAATGGTTGCTGAACCCCAAGAAGCGCTTACGTGTCATTCATCAACACCCTTCGTTTTGCCCGATTCTGGCCCGTTTCATGGGCTATTACTCACCATTTTGGGGTCCCTATGCGATTTCCTTGCTTGTTGAACTACAAGGTCCTATTACGTGCAGGTCATCGACACTCGCCGTTTTGGCTGATTCGACCCGTCTCATGTGCTATTGCTCACCTTTTTGAGGTCCTGGAGCGATTTCCACGATTAATGATCCCCGAGGTGTGTTTACGTGTAGGTCATCAACACTTGCAGTTTTGGCCGATTTTGGCGCATTTCGTGGACTATTACTCACCATCTTGAGGTCTTGGAGCGATTTCCACGATTAATGAACCTCGGGGTGCATTTACCTATCGGTGATCAACACTCGCAGGTTTGGCCGATTCTGGCCCGTTTCATGGACTATTACTGACCATTTTGGGGTCCCGAAGCGATTTTCTTGATTTATGGACCCCAAGGAGCGCTTACGTGCATGACATTAACACTCGCCATTTTGGCCGATTCTGGCCCATTTCGTGGACTATTACTCACCGTTTTTGGATCCCAGAGCGACTTTTATGGTTGCTGAACCCCAAGGTGCGCTTATGTATCGTTCATCAGCACTCACCTCTTTGATGATTCTGACCCGTTTCATAGACTATTACTCACCGTTTTGGGGTAAGGAGCAATTTCCATGGTTACTGAACCCCGGGGTGCGCTTACGTGCAAGTCATTAACACTAACTGTTTTGGCCGATTCTAGCCTGTTTCGTGGACTACTACTCACCAATTTGGGGTCCCAGAGCGTTTTTTATGGTTGCCGAAGCCCAAGGTGTGATTAGGTGTCGTTCATCAACACTCGCCATTTTGGCCGATTCTGGCCCGTTTCATGGGATATTACTCATTGATTTGGGGTTTCGGAGCAATTTTATGGTTATTGAACCCTAATGTGCGCTTACGTGTAGGTCATTAACACTCACAATTTTCACTGATTCTGGCCCGTTTCGTGGACTATTAATCACCATTTTGGGGTCCCGAAGCGATTTTAATGGTTGCTGAACCCCAAGAAGCGCTTACGTGTCATTCATCAACACTCTCCGTTTTGCCCGATTCTGGCCCGTTTCATGGGCTATTACTCACCATTTTGGTGTCCCTGTGCGATTTCCTTGCTTGTTGAACTACAAGGTCCTATTACGTGCTTTCGTGCAGGTCATCGACACTCGCCGTTTTGGCTGATTCGTCCCGTCTCATGGGCTATTGCTCACCTTTTTGAAGTCCTGGAGCAATTTCCACGATTAATGATCCCCGAGGTGCGTTTACGTGTAGGTCATCAACACTTGCAGTTTTGGCCGATTTTGGCGCATTTCATGGACTATTACTCACCATTTTGAGGTCTTGGAGCGATTTCCACGATTGATGAACCTCGGGGTGCATTTACCTATCGGTCATCAACACTCGCAGGTTTGGCCGATTCTGGCCCGTTTCGTGGACTATTACTGACCGTTTTGGGGTCCCGAGGCGATTTTCTTGGTTTATGGACCCCAAGGTGCGTTTACGTGCATGACATTAACACTCGCCATTTTGGCCGATTCTGGCCCATTTCGTGGACTATTACTCACCGTTTTTGGATCCCAGAGCGACTTTTATGGTTGCTGAACCCCAAGGTGCGCTTATTTATCGTTCATCAGCACTCACCTCTTTGATGATTCTGACCCGTTTCATAGACTATTACTCACCGTTTTGGGGTAAGGAGCAATTTCCATGGTTACTGAACCCCGAGGTGCGCTTACGTGCAGGTCATTAACACTCACTGTTTTGGCCGATTCTGGCCCGTTTCGTGGACTACTACTCACCAATTTGGGGTCCCAGAGAGTTTTTTATGGTTGCCGAAGCCCAAGGTGTGATTAGGTGTCGTTCATCAACACTCGCCATTTTGGCCGATTCTGGCCCGTTTCATGGGATATTACTCATTGATTTGGGGTTTCGGAGCAATTTTATGGTTATTGAACCCTAATGTGCGCTTACGTGTAGGTCATTAACACTCACAATTTTCACTGATTCTGGCCCGTTTCGTGGACTATTAATCACCATTTTGGGGTCCCGAAGCGATTTTAATGGTTGCTGAACCCCAAGAAGCGCTTACGTGTCATTCATCAACACTCTCCGTTTTGCCCGATTCTGGCCCGTTTCATGGGCTATTACTCACCATTTTGGTGTCCCTGTGCGATTTCCTTGCTTGTTGAACTACAAGGTCCTATTACGTGCTTTCGTGCAGGTCATCGACACTCGCCGTTTTGGCTGATTCGTCCCGTCTCATGGGCTATTGCTCACCTTTTTGAAGTCCTGGAGCGATTTCCACGATTAATGATCCCCGAGGTGCGTTTACGTGTAGGTCATCAACACTTGCAGTTTTGGCCGATTTTGGCGCATTTCATGGACTATTACTCACCATTTTGAGGTCTTGGAGCGATTTCCACGATTGATGAACCTCGGGGTGCATTTACCTATCGGTCATCAACACTCGCAGGTTTGGCCGACTCTGGCCCGTTTCGTGGACTATTACTGACCGTTTTGGGGTCCCGAGGCGATTTTCTTGGTTTATGGACCCCAAGGTGGGCTTACGTGCATGACATTAACACTCGCCATTTTGGCCGATTCTGGCCCATTTCGTGGACTATTACTCACCGTTTTGGGATCCCAGAGCGACTTTTATGGTTGCTGAACCCCAAGGTGCGCTTATGTATCATTCATCAGCACTCACCTCTATGATGATTCTGACCCGTTTCATAGACTAGTACTCACCGTTTTGGGGTAAGAAGCAAATTCCATGGTTACTGAACCCCGAGGTGCGCTTACGTGCAGGTCATTAACACTCGCTGTTTTGGCCGATTCTGGCCCGTTTCGTGGACTACTACTCACCAATTTGGGGTCCCAGGGCGATTTTTATGGTTGCCGAAGCCCAAGTTGTGCATACGTGTCGTTCATCAACACTCGTCATTTTGGCCGATTCTAGCCCGTTTCATGGGCTATTACTCATTGATTTGGGGTTTCGGAGCTATTTTATGGTTACTGAACCCTAATGTGCGCTTACGTGTAGGTCATTAACACTCACAATTTTCGCTGATTCTGGCCCGTTTCGTGGACTATTAGTCACCATTTTGGGGCCCCGAAGCGATTTTAATGGTTGCTGAACCACAAGAAGCGCTTACGTGTCATTCATCAACACTTTCCGTTTTGCCCGATTCTGGCCCGTTTCATGGGCTATTACTCACCATTTTGATGTCCCTGTGCGATTTCCTTGCTTGTTGAACTACAAGGTCCTATTACGTGCTTACGTGCAGGTCATCGACACTCACCGTTTTGGCTAATTCGTCCCGTCTCATGGGCTATTGCTCACCTTTTTGAGGTCCTGGAGCGATTTCCACGATTAATGATCCCCGAGGTGCGTTTACTTGTAGGTCATCATCAATTGCAGTTTTGGCCGATTTTGTCGCATTTCGTGGACTATTACTCACCATTTTGAGGTCTTGCAGCGATTTCCACGATTGATGAACCTCGGGGTGCATTTACCTATCGGTCATCAACACTCGCAGGTTTGGCCGACTCTGGCCCGTTTCGTGGACTATTACTGACCGTTTTGGGGTCCCGAAGCGATTTTCTTGGTTTATGGACCCCAAGGTGCGCTTACGTGCATGACATTAACACTTGCCATTTTGGCCGATTCTGGCCCATTTCGTGGACTATTACTCACCGTTTTGGGATCCTAGAGCGACTTTTATGGTTGCTGAACCCCAAGGTGCGCTTATGTATCATTCATCAGCACTCACCTCTTTGATGATTCTGACCCGTTTCATAAACTATTACTCACCGTTTTGGGGTAAGGAGCAATTTCCATGGTTACTGAACCCCGAGGTGCGCTTACGTGCAGGTCATTAACACTCGCTGTTTTGGCCGATTCTGGCCCGTTTCGTGGACTACTACTCACCAATTTGGAGTCCTAGAGCGTTTTTTATGGTTGCTGAAGCCCAAGGTGTGCTTACGTGTCGTTCATCAACACTCGCCATTTTGGCCGATTCTTGCCCGTTTCATGGGATATTACTCATTGATTTGGGGTTTCGGAGCGATTTTATGGTTACTGAACCCTAATGTGCGCTTACGTGTAGGTCATTAACACTCACAATTTTCGCTGATTCTGGCCCGTTTCGTGGACTATTAATCACCATTTTGGGGTCCCGAAGCGATTTTAATGGTTGCTGAACCCCAAGAAGCGCTTACGTGTCATTCATCAACACTCTTCGTTTTCCCCGATTCTGGCCCGTTTCATGGGCTATTACTCACCATTTTGGGGTCCCTGTGCGATTTCCTTGCTTGTTGAACTACAAGGTCCTATTACGTGCAGGTCATCCACACTCGCCGTTTTGGCTGATTCGACCCGTCTCATGTGCTATTGCTCACCTTTTTGAGGTCCTGGAGCGATTTCCACGATTAATGATCCCCGAGGTGCGTTTACGTGTAGGTCATCAACACTTGCAGTTTGGCCGATTTTGGCGCATTTCATGGACTATTACTCACCATTTTGAGGTCTTGGAGCGATTTCCACGATTGATGAACCTCGGGGTGCATTTACCTATCGGTCATCAACACTCGCAGGTTTGGCCGACTCTGGCCCGTTTCGTGGACTATTACTGACCGTTTTGGGGTCCCGAAGCGATTTTCTTGGTTTATGGACCCTAAGGTGCGCTTACGTGCATGACATTAACACTTGCCATTTTGGCCGATTCTGGCCCATTTCATGGACTATTACTCACCGTTTTGGGATCCTAGAGCGACTTTTATGGTTGCTGAACCCCAAGGTGCGCTTATGTATCATTCATCAGCACTCACCTCTTTGATGATTCTGACCCGTTTCATAAACTATTACTCACCGTTTTGGGGTAAGGAGCAATTTCCATGGTTACTGAACCCCGAGGTGCGCTTACGTGTAGGTCATTAACACTCGCTGTTTTGGCCGATTGTGGCCCGTTTCGTGGACTACTACTCACCAATTTGGGGTCCCAGAGCGTTTTTTATGGTTGCTGAAGCCCAAGGTGTGCTTACGTGTCGTTCATCAACACTCGCCATTTTGGCCGATTCTTGCCCGTTTCATGGGATATTACTCATTGATTTGGGGTTTCGGAGCGATTTTATGGTTACTGAACCCTAATGTGCGCTTACGTGTAGGTCATTAACACTCACACTTTTCGCTGATTCTGGCCCGTTTCGTGGACTATTAATCACCATTTTGGCGTCCCGAAGCGATTTTAATGGTTGCTGAACCCCAAGAAGCGCTTACGTGTCATTCATCAACACTCTTCGTTTTCCCCGATTCTGGCCCGTTTCATGGGCTATTACTCACCATTTTGGGGTCCCTGTGCGATTTCCTTGCTTGTTGAACTACAAGGTCCTATTACGTGCAGGTCATCGACACTCGCCGTTTTGGCTGATTCGACCCGTCTCATGTGCTATTGCTCACCTTTTTGAGGTCCTGGAGCGATTTCCACGATTAATGATCCCCGAGGTGCGTTTACGTGTAGGTCATCAACACTTGCAGTTTTGGCCGATTTTGGCGCATTTCATGGACTATTACTCACCATTTTGAGGTCTTGGAGAGATTTCCACGATTGATGAACCTCGGGGTGCATTTACCTATCGGTCATCAACACTCGCAGGTTTGGCCGATTCTGGCCCGTTTCGTGGACTATTACTGACCGTTTTGGGGTCCCGAAGCGATTTTCTTGGTTTATGGACCCCAAGGTGCGCTTACATGCATGACATTAACACTCGCCATTTTGGCCGATTCTGCCCCATTTCGTGGACTATTACTCACCGTTTTGGGATCCCAGAGCGACTTTTATGGTTGCTGAACCCCAAGGTGCGCTTATGTATCGTTCATCAGCACTCACCTCTTTGATGATTCTGACCCGTTTCATAGACTAGTACTCACCGTTTTGGGGTAAGGAGCAAATTCCATGGTTACTGAACCCCGAGGTGCGCTTACGTGCAGGTCATTAACACTCGCTATTTTGGCCGATTCTGGCCCGTTTCGTGGACTACTACTCACCAATTTGGGGTCCCAGGGCGATTTTTATGGTTGCCGAAGCCCAAGGTGTGCTTACGTGTCGTTCATCAACACTCGCCATTTTGGCCGATTCTGGCCCGTTTCATGGGCTATTACTCATTGATTTGGGGTTTCGGAGCTATTTTATGGTTACTGAACCCTAATGTGCGCTTACGTGTAGGTCATTAACACTCACAATTTTTGCTGATTCTGGCCCGTTTCGTGGACTATTAATCACCATTTTGGGGTCCCGAAGCGATTTTAATGGTTGCTGAACCCCAAGAAGCGCTTATGTGTCATTCATCAACACTTTCCATTTTGCCCGATTCTGGCCCGTTTCATGGGCTATTACTCACCATTTTGGTGTCCCTGTGCGATTTCCTTGCTTGTTGAACTACAAGGTCCTATTACGTGCTTGCGGGCAGGTCATCGACACTCGCCGTTTTGGCTGATTCGTCCCGTCTCATGGGCTATTGCTCACCTTTTTGAGGTCCTGGAGCGATTTCCACGATTAATGATCCCCGAGGTGCGTTTACTTGTAGGTCATCAACACTTGCAGTTTTGGCCGATTTTGTCGCATTTCGTGGACTATTACTCACCATTTTGAGGTCTTGGAGCGATTTCCACGATTGATGAACCTCGGGGTGCATTTACCTATCGGTCATCAACACTCGCAGGTTTGGCCGATTCTGGCCCATTTCGTGGACTATTACTCACCGTTTTGGGATCCTAGAGTGACTTTTATGGTTGCTGAACCCCAAGGTGCGCTTATGTATCATTCATCAGCACTCACCTCTTTGATGATTCTGACCCGTTTCATAAACTATTACTCACCGTTTTGGGGTAAGGAGCAATTTCCATGGTTACTGAACCCCGAGGTGCGCTTACGTGCAGGTCATTAACACTCGCTGTTTTGGCCGATTGTGGCCCGTTTCGTGGACTACTACTCACCAATTTGGGGTCCCAGAGCGTTTTTTATGGTTGCTGAAGCCCAAGGTGTGCTTACGTGTCGTTCATCAACACTCGCCATTTTGGCCGATTCTTGCCCGTTTCATGGGATATTACTCATTGATTTGGGGTTTCGGAGCGATTTTATGGTTACTGAACCCTAATGTGCGCTTACGTGTAGGTCATTAACACTCACAATTTTCGCTGATTCTGGCCCGTTTCGTGGACTATTAATCACCATTTTGGCGTCCCGAAGCGATTTTAATGGTTGCTGAACCCCAAGAAGCGCTTACGTGTCATTCATCAACACTCTTTGTTTTCCCCGATTCTGGCCCGTTTCATGGGCTATTACTCACCATTTTGGGGTCCTTGTGCGATTTCCTTGCTTGTTGAACTACAAGGTCCTATTACGTGCAGGTCATCGACACTCGCCGTTTCGGCTGATTCGACCCGTCTCATGTGCTATTGCTCACCTTTTTGAGGTCCTGGAGTGATTTGCACGATTAATGATCCCCGAGGTGCGTTTACGTGTAGGTCATCAACACTTGCAGTTTTGGCCGATTTTGGCGCATTTCATGGACTATTACTCACCATTTTGAGGTCTTGGAGCGATTTCCACGATTGATGAACCTCGGGGTGCATTTACCTATCGGTCATCAACACTCGCAGGTTTGGCCGATTCTGGCCCGTTTCGTGGACTATTACTGACCGTTTTGGGGTCCCGAAGCGATTTTCTTGGTTTATGGACCCCAAGGTGCGCTTACGTGCATGACATTAACACTCGCCATTTTGGTCGATTCTGGCCCATTTCGTGGACTATTACTCACCGTTTTGGGATCCCAGAGCGACTTTTATGGTTGCTGAACCTCAAGGTGCGCTTATGTATCGTTCATCAGCACTCACCTCTTTGATGATTCTGACCCGTTTCATAGACTAGTACTCACCGTTTTGGGGTAAGGAGCAAATTCCATGGTTACTCAACCCCGAGGTGCGCTTACGTGCAGGTCATTAACACTCGCTGTTTTGGCCGATTCTGGCCCGTTTCGTGGACTACTACTCACCAATTTGGGGTCCCAGGGTGATTTTTATGGTTGCCGAAGCCCAAGGTGTGCTTACGTGTCGTTCATCAACACTCGCCATTTTGGTCGATTCTTGCCCGTTTCATGGGATATTACTCATTGATTTGGGGTTTCGGATCGATTTTATGGTTACTGAACCCTAATGTGCGCTTACGTGTAGGTCATTAACACTCACAATTTTCGCTGATTCTGGCCCGTTTCGTGGACTATTAATCACCATTTTGGGGTCCTGAAGCGATTTTAATGGTTGCTGAACCCCAAGAAGCACTTACGTTTCATTCATGAACACTCTTCGTTTTGCCCGATTATGGCCCGTTTCATGGGCTATTACTCACCATTTTGGGGTCCCCGTGCGATTTCCTTGCTTGTTGAACTACAAGGTCCTATTACGTGCAGGTCATCGACACTCGTCGTTTTGGCTGATTCGACCCGTCTCATGTGCTATTGCTCACCTTTTTGAGGTCCTGGAGCGATTTCCACGATCCCCCAGGTGTGTTTACGTGTAGGTCATCAACACTTGCAGTTTTGGCCGATTTTGGCGCATTTCGTGGACTATTACTCGCCATTTTGAGGTCTTGGAGAGATTTCCACGATTAATGAACCTCGGGGTGCATTTACCTATCGGTGATCAACACTCGCAGGTTTGGCCGATTCTGGCCCGTTTCGTGGACTATTACTGACCATTTTGGGGTCCCGAAGCGATTTTCTTGGTTTATGGACCCCAAGGTGCGCTTACGTGCATGACATTAACACTCGCCATTTTGGCCGATTCTGGCCCATTTCGTGGACTATTACTCACCGTTTTTGGATCCCAGAGCGACTTTTATGGTTGCTGAACCCCAAGGTGCGCTTATGTATCATTCATCAGCACTCACCTCTTTGATGATTCTGACCCGTTTCATAAACTATTACTCACCGTTTTGGGGTAAGGAGCAATTTCCATGGTTACTGAACCCCGAGGTGCGCTTACGTGCAGGTCATTAACACTCGCTGTTTTGGCCGATTCTGGCCCGTTTCGTGGACTACTACTCACCAATTTGGGGACCCAGAGCGTTTTTTATGGTTGCCGAAGCCCAAGGTGTGCTTACGTGTCGTTCATCAACACTCGCCATTTTGGCCGATTCTTGCCCGTTTCATGGGATATTACTCATTGATTTGGGGTTTCGGAGCGATTTTATGGTACTGAACCCTAATGTGCGCCTACGTGTTGGTCATTAACACTCACAATTTTTGCTGATTCTGGCCCGTTTTGTGGACTATTAATCACCATTTTGGGGTCCCGAAGCGATTTTCTTGGTTTATGGACCCTAAGGTGCGCTTACGTGCATGACATTAACACTTGCCATTTTGGCCGATTCTGGCCCATTTCATGGACTATTACTCACCGTTTTGGGATCCTAGAGCGACTTTTATGGTTGCTGAACCCCAAGGTGCGCTTATGTATCATTCATCAGCACTCACCTCTTTGATGATTCTGACCCGTTTCATAAACTATTACTCACCGTTTTGGGGTAAGGAGCAATTTCCATGGTTACTGAACCCCGAGGTGCGCTTACGTGCAGGTCATTAACACTCGCTGTTTTGGCCGATTGTGGCCCGTTTCGTGGACTACTACTCACCAATTTGGGGTCCCAGAGCGTTTTTTATGGTTGCTGAAGCCCAAGGTGTGCTTACGTGTCGTTCATCAACACTCGCCATTTTGGCCGATTCTTGCCCGTTTCATGGGATATTACTCATTGATTTGGGGTTTCGGAGCGATTTTATGGTTACTGAACCCTAATGTGCGCTTACGTGTAGGTCATTAACACTCACACTTTTCGCTGATTCTGGCCCGTTTCGTGGACTATTAATCACCATTTTGGCGTCCCGAAGCGATTTTAATGGTTGCTGAACCCCAAGAAGCGCTTACGTGTCATTCATCAACACTCTTCGTTTTCCCCGATTCTGGCCCGTTTCATGGGCTATTACTCACCATTTTGGGGTCCCTGTGCGATTTCCTTGCTTGTTGAACTACAAGGTCCTATTACGTGCAGGTCATCGACACTCGCCGTTTTGGCTGATTCGACCCGTCTCATGTGCTATTGCTCACCTTTTTGAGGTCCTGGAGCGATTTCCACGATTAATGATCCCCGAGGTGCGTTTACGTGTAGGTCATCAACACTTGCAGTTTTGGCCGATTTTGGCGCATTTCATGGACTATTACTCACCATTTTGAGGTCTTGGAGAGATTTCCACGATTGATGAACCTCGGGGTGCATTTACCTATCGGTCATCAACACTCGCAGGTTTGGCCGATTCTGGCCCGTTTCGTGGACTATTACTGACCGTTTTGGGGTCCCGAAGCGATTTTCTTGGTTTATGGACCCCAAGGTGCGCTTACGTGCATGACATTAACACTCGCCATTTTGGCCGATTCTGCCCCATTTCGTGGACTATTACTCACCGTTTTGGGATCCCAGAGCGACTTTTATGGTTGCTGAACCCCAAGGTGCGCTTATGTATCGTTCATCAGCACTCACCTCTTTGATGATTCTGACCCGTTTCATAGACTAGTACTCACCGTTTTGGGGTAAGGAGCAAATTCCATGGTTACTGAACCCCGAGGTGCGCTTACGTGCAGGTCATTAACACTCGCTATTTTGGCCGATTCTGGCCCGTTTCGTGGACTACTACTCACCAATTTGGGGTCCCAGGGCGATTTTTATGGTTGCCGAAGCCCAAGGTGTGCTTACGTGTCGTTCATCAACACTCGCCATTTTGGCCGATTCTGGCCCGTTTCATGGGCTATTACTCATTGATTTGGGGTTTCGGAGCTATTTTATGGTTACTGAACCCTAATGTGCGCTTACGTGTAGGTCATTAACACTCACAATTTTTGCTGATTCTGGCCCGTTTCGTGGACTATTAATCACCATTTTGGGGTCCCGAAGCGATTTTAATGGTTGCTGAACCCCAAGAAGCGCTTCTGTGTCATTCATCAACACTTTCCATTTTGCCCGATTCTGGCCCGTTTCATGGGCTATTACTCACCATTTTGGTGTCCCTGTGCGATTTCCTTGCTTGTTGAACTACAAGGTCCTATTACGTGCTTGCGGGCAGGTCATCGACACTCGCCGTTTTGGCTGATTCGTCCCGTCTCATGGGCTATTGCTCACCTTTTTGAGGTCCTAGAGCGATTTCCACGATTAATGATCCCCGAGGTGCGTTTACTTGTAGGTCATCAACACTTGCAGTTTTGGCCGATTTTGTCGCATTTCGTGGACTATTACTCACCATTTTGAGGTCTTGGAGCGATTTCCACGATTGATGAACCTCGGGGTGCATTTACCTATCGGTCATCAACACTCGCAGGTTTGGCCGATTCTGGCCCGTTTCGTGGACTATTACTGACCGTTTTGGGGTCCCGAAGCGATTTTCTTGGTTTATGGACCCCAAGGTGCGCTTACGTGCATGACATTAACACTCGCCATTTTGGCCGATTCTGGCCCATTTCGTGGACTATTACTCACCGTTTTGGGATCCCAGAGCGACTTTTATGGTTGCTGAACCCCAAGGTGCGCTTATGTATCGTTCATCAGCACTCACCTCTTTGATGATTCTGACCCGTTTCATAGACTAGTACTCACCGTTTTGGGGTAAGGAGCAAATTCCATGGTTACTCAACCCCGAGGTGCGCTTACGTGCAGGTCATTAACACTCGCTGTTTTGGCCGATTCTGGCCCGTTTCGTGGACTACTACTCACCAATTTGGGGTCCCAGGGTGATTTTTATGGTTGCCGAAGCCCAAGGTGTGCTTACGTGTCGTTCATCAACACTCGCCATTTTGGTCGATTCTTGCCCGTTTCATGGGATATTACTCATTGATTTGGGGTTTCGGATCGATTTTATGGTTACTGAACCCTAATGTGCGCTTACGTGTAGGTCATTAACACTCACAATTTTCGCTGATTCTGGCCCGTTTCGTGTACTATTAATCACAATTTTGGGGTCCTGAAGCGATTTTAATGGTTGCTGAACCCCAAGAAGCGCTTACGTTTCATTCATGAACACTCTTCGTTTTGCCCGATTATGGCCCGTTTCATGGGCTATTACTCACCATTTTGGGGTCCCCGTGCGATTTCCTTGCTTGTTGAACTACAAGGTCCTATTACGTGCAGGTCATCGACACTCGCCGTTTTGGCTGATTCGACCCGTCTCATGTGCTATTGCTCACCTTTTTGAGGTCCTGGAGCGATTTCCACGATCCCCCAGGTGTGTTTACGTGTAGGTCATCAACACTTGCAGTTTTGGCCGATTTTGGCGCATTTCGTGGACTATTACTCGCCATTTTGAGGTCTTGGAGAGATTTCCACGATTAATGAACCTCGGGGTGCATTTACCTATCGGTGATCAACACTCGCAGGTTTGGCCGATTCTGGCCCGTTTCGTGGACTATTACTGACCATTTTGGGGTCCCGAAGCGATTTTCTTGGTTTATGGACCCCAAGGTGCGCTTACGTGCATGACATTAACACTCGCCATTTTGGCCGATTCTGGCCCATTTCGTGGACTATTACTCACCGTTTTTGGATCCCAGAGCGACTTTTATGGTTGCTGAACCCCAAGGTGCGCTTATGTATCATTCATCAGCACTCACCTCTTTGATGATTCTGACCCGTTTCATAAACTATTACTCACCGTTTTGGGGTAAGGAGCAATTTCCATGGTTACTGAACCCCGAGGTGCGCTTACGTGCAGGTCATTAACACTCGCTGTTTTGGCCGATTCTGGCCCATTTTGTGGACTACTACTCACCAATTTGGGGTCCCAGAGCGTTTTTTATGGTTGCCGAAGCCCAAGGTGTGCTTACGTGTCGTTCATCAACACTCGCCATTTTGGCCGATTCTTGCCCGTTTCATGGGATATTACTCATTGATTTGGGGTTTCGGAGCGATTTTATGGTACTGAACCCTAATGTGCGCCTACGTGTTGGTCATTAACACTCACAATTTTTGCTGATTCTGGCCCGTTTTGTGGACTATTAATCACCATTTTGGGGTCCCGAAGCGATTTTAATGGTTGCTGAACCCCAAGAAGTGCTTACGTGTCATTCATCAACACTTTCCGTTTTGCCCGATTCTGGCCCGTTTCATGGGCTATTACTCACCATTTTGGTGTCCCTGTGCGATTTCCTTGCTTGTTGAACTACAAGGTCCTATTACGTGCTTGCGGGCAGGTCATCGACACTCGCCGTTTTGGCTGATTCGTCCCGTCTCATGGGCTATTGCTCACCTTTTTGAGGTCCTGGAGCGATTTCCACGATTAATGATCCCCGAGGTGTGTTTACTTGTAGGTCATCAACACTTGCAGTTTTGGCCGATTTTGTCGCATTTCGTGGACTATTACTCACCATTTTGAGGTCTTGGAGCGATTTCCACGATTGATGAACCTCGGGGTGCATTTACCTATCGGTCATCAACACTCGCAGGTTTGGCCGATTCTGGCCCGTTTCGTGGACTATTACTGACCGTTTTGGGGTCCCGAAGCGATTTTCTTGGTTTATGGACCCCAAGGTGCGCTTACGTGCATGACATTAACACTCGCCATTTTGGCCGATTCTGGCCCATTTCGTGGACTATTACTCACCGTTTTGGGATCCCAGAGCGACTTTTATGGTTGCTGAACCCCAAGGTGCGCTTATGTATCGTTCATCAGCACTCACCTCTTTGATGATTCTGACCCGTTTCATAGACTAGTACTCACCGTTTTGGGGTAAGGAGCAAATTCCATGGTTACTCAACCCCGAGGTGCGCTTACGTGCAGGTCATTAACACTCGCTGTTTTGGCCGATTCTGGCCCGTTTCGTGGACTACTACTCACCAATTTGGGGTCCCAGGGTAATTTTTATGGTTGCCGAAGCCCAAGGTGTGCTTACGTGTCGTTCATCAACACTCGCCATTTTGGTCGATTCTTGCCCGTTTCATGGGATATTACTCATTGATTTGGGGTTTCGGATCGATTTTATGGTTACTGAACCCTAATGTGCGCTTACGTGTAGGTCATTAACACTCACAATTTTCGCTGATTCTGGCCCGTTTCGTGTACTATTAATCACAATTTTGGGGTCCTGAAGCGATTTTAATGGTTGCTGAACCCCAAGAAGCGCTTACGTTTCATTCATGAACACTCTTCGTTTTGCCCGATTATGGCCCGTTTCATGGGCTATTACTCACCATTTTGGGGTCCCCGTGCGATTTCCTTGCTTGTTGAACTACAAGGTCCTATTACGTGCAGGTCATCGACACTCGCCGTTTTGGCTGATTCGACCCGTCTCATGTGCTATTGCTCACCTTTTTGAGGTCCTGGAGCGATTTCCACGATCCCCCAGGTGTGTTTACGTGTAGGTCATCAACACTTGCAGTTTTGGCCGATTTTGGCGCATTTCGTGGACTATTACTCGCCATTTTGAGGTCTTGGAGAGATTTCCACGATTAATGAACCTCGGGGTGCATTTACCTATCGGTGATCAACACTCGCAGGTTTGGCCGATTCTGGCCCGTTTCGTGGACTATTACTGACCATTTTGGGGTCCCGAAGCGATTTTCTTGGTTTATGGACCCCAAGGTGCGCTTACGTGCATGACATTAACACTCGCCATTTTGGCCGATTCTGGCCCATTTCGTGGACTATTACTCACCGTTTTTGGATCCCAGAGCGACTTTTATGGTTGCTGAACCCCAAGGTGCGCTTATGTATCATTCATCAGCACTCACCTCTTTGATGATTCTGACCCGTTTCATAAACTATTACTCACCGTTTTGGGGTAAGGAGCAATTTCCATGGTTACTGAACCCCGAGGTGCGCTTACGTGCAGGTCATTAACACTCGCTGTTTTGGCCGATTCTGGCCCGTTTTGTGGACTACTACTCACCAATTTGGGGTCCCAGAGCGTTTTTTATGGTTGCCGAAGCCCAAGGTGTGCTTACGTGTCGTTCATCAACACTCGCCATTTTGGCCGATTCTTGCCCGTTTCATGGGATATTACTCATTGATTTGGGGTTTCGGAGCGATTTTATGGTACTGAACCCTAATGTGCGCCTACGTGTTGGTCATTAACACTCACAATTTTTGCTGATTCTGGCCCGTTTTGTGGACTATTAATCACCATTTTGGGGTCCCGAAGCGATTTTAATGGTTGCTGAACCCCAAGAAGTGCTTACGTGTCATTCATCAACACTTTCCGTTTTGCCCGATTCTGGCCTGTTTCATGGGCTATTACTCACCATTTTGGTGTCCCTGTGCGATTTCCTTGCTTGTTGAACTACAAGGTCCTATTACGTGCTTGCGGGCAGGTCATCGACACTCGCCGTTTTGGCTGATTCGTCCCGTCTCATGGGCTATTGCTCACCTTTTTGAGGTCCTGGAGCGATTTCCACGATTAATGATCCCCGAGGTGCGTTTACGTGTAGGTCATCAACACTTGCAGTTTTGGCCGATTTTGTCGCATTTCGTGGACTATTACTCACCATTTTGAGGTCTTGGAGCGATTTCCACGATTGATGAACCTCGGCGTGCATTTACCTATCGGTTATCAACACTCGCAGGTTTGGCCGACTCTGGCCCGTTTCGTGGACTATTACTGACCGTTTTGGGGTCCCGAAGCGATTTTCTTGGTTTAAGGACCCCAAGGTGCGCTTACGTGCATGACATTAACACTTGCCATTTTGGCCGATTCTGGCCCATTTCGTGGACTATTACTCACCGTTTTGGGATCCTAGAGCGACTTTTATGGTTGCTGAACCCCAAGGTGCGCTTATGTATCATTCATCAGCACTCACCTCTTTGATGATTCTGACCCGTTTCATAAACTATTACTCGCCGTTTTGGGGTAAGGAGCAATTTCCATGGTTACTGAACCCCGAGGTGCGCTTACGTGCAGGTCATTAACACTCGCTGTTTTGGCCGATTCTGGCCCGTTTCGTGGACTACTACTCACCAATTTGGGGTCCCAGAGCGTTTTTTATGGTTGCTGAAGCCCAAGGTGTGCTTACGTGTCGTTCATCAACACTCGCCATTTTGGCCGATTCTTGCCCGTTTCATGGGATATTACTCATTGATTTGGGGTTTCGGAGGGATTTTATGGTTATTGAACCCTAATGTGCGCTTACGTGTAGGTCATTAACACTCACACTTTTCGCTGATTCTGGCCCGTTTCGTGGACTATTAATCACCGTTTTGGGGTCCTGAAGCGATTTTAATGGTTGCTGAACCCCAAGAAGCGCTTACATGTCATTCATCAACACTCTTCGTTTTGCCCGATTCTGGCCCGTTTCATGGGCTATTACTCACCATTTTGGGGTCCCTGTGCGATTTCCTTGCTTGTTGAACTACAAGGTCCTATTACGTGCAGGTCATCGACACTCGCCGTTTTGGCTGATTCGACCCGTGTCATGTGCTATTGCTCACCTTTTTGAGGTCCTGGAGCGATTTCCACGATTAATGATCCCCGAGGTGTGTTTACGTGTAGGTCATCAACACTTGCAGTTTTGGCCGATTTTGGCGCATTTCGTGGACTATTACTCACCATTTTGAGGTCTTGGAGCGATTTCCACGATTAATGAACCTCGGGGTGCATTTACCTATCGTTCATCAACACTCGCCATTTTGGCCGATTCTAGCCCGTTTCATGGGATATTACTCATTGATTTGGGGTTTCGGAGCGATTTTATGGTTATTGAACCCTAATGTGCGCTTACGTGTAGGTCATTAACACTCACAATTTTCGCTGATTCTGGCCCGTTTCGTGGACTATTAATCACCGTTTTGGGGTCCTGAAGCGATTTTAATGGTTGCTGAACCCCAAGAAGCGCTTACGTGTCATTCATCAACACTCTTCGTTTTGCCCGATTCTGGCCCGTTTCATGGGCTATTACTCACCATTTTGGGGTCCCTGTGCGATTTCCTTGCTTGTTGAACTACAAGGTCCTATTACGTGCAGGTCATCGACACTCGCCGTTTTGGCTGATTCGACCCGTGTCATGTGCTATTGCTCACCTTTTTGAGGTCCTGGAGCGATTTCCACGATTAATGATCCCCGAGGTGTGTTTACGTGTAGGTCATCAACACTTGCAGTTTTGGCCCATTTTGGCGCATTTCGTGGACTATTACTCACCATTTTGAGGTCTTGGAGCGATTTCCACGATTAATGAACCTCGGGGTCCATTTACCTATCGTTCATCAACACTCGCCATTTTGGCCGATTCTTGCCCGTTTCATGGGATATTACTCATTGATTTGGGGTTTCGGAGCGATTTTATGGTTACTGAACCCTAATGTGCGCTTACGTGTAGGTCATTAACACTCACAATTTTCGCTGATTCTGGCCCGTTTCATGGACTATTAATCACCATTTTGGGGTCCTGAAGCGATTTTAATGGTTGCTGAACCCCAAGAAGCGCTTACGTGTCATTCATCAACACTCTTCGTTTTGCCCAATTCTGGCCCATTTCATGGGCTATTACTCACCATTTTGGGGTCCCTGTGCGATTTCCTTGCTTGTTGAACTACAAGGTCCTATTACGTGCAGGTCATCGACACTCGCCGTTTTGGCTGATTCGACCCGTGTCATGTGCTATTGCTCACCTTTTTGAGGTCCTGGAGCGATTCCAACGATTAATGATCCCCGAGGTGTGTTTACGTGTAGGTCATCAACACTTGCAGTTTTGGCCGATTTTGGCGCATTTCGTGGACTATTACTCACCATTTTGAGGTCTTGGAGCAATTTCCACGATTAATGAACCTCGGGGTGCATTTACCTATCGGTGATCAACACTCTCAGGTTTGGCCGACTCTGGCCCGTTTCGTGGACTATTACTGACCGTTTTGGGGTCCCGAAGCGATTTTCTTGGTTTATGGACCCCAAGGTGCGCTTACGTGCATGACATTAACACTTGCGATTTTGGCCGATTCTGGCCCATTTCGTGGACTATTACTCACCGTTTTGGGATCCTAGAGCGACTTTTATGGTTGCTGAACCCCAAGGTGCGCTTATGTATCATTCATCAGCACTCACCTCTTTGATGATTCTGACCCGTTTCATAAACTATTACTCACCGTTTTGGGGTAAGGAGCAATTTCCATGGTTACTGAACCCCGAGGTGCGCTTACCTGCAGGTCATTAA
>NW_025228808.1:0-1368 GCF_018294505.1 Triticum aestivum
CTGGACAATCTCTTTCGGAGTATCAGGGTTTCGGACGAGAACTCATTTGTTACACGGGCACTTCAATGTTTTTTAAACTTATTTGAACTCCGGACTTCTTTTGTGTTCAGTATGCAGCATTCAAAGCGACGTCACCAATTTCCAACATGTTCTGACATCATTTGTTGTTTTTCAATCATTTACCTAATTGTTTAGAGAGCTAAATGACCGTGAAATTGAAAATCACTACAAAATAAACTATGAAAATGTTGAAACCTGGCATGGTATCATCATTTCACCCGCATAGCATATGAAAAAAAAGCAGAGAGGGTCACGGCAAATACTGGACGCACTTCGTGTACAAACTGGACAATCTCTTTCGGAGAAGGGTTTCGGACGAGAACTCATCTGTTACACGGGCACTTAAATGTTTTTTAAACTTATTTGAACTCCGGACTTATTTTGTGTTCAGTATGCTGCATTCAAAGCGACGTCATCAATTTACAACATGTTCTGACATCATTTGTTGTTTTTCAGTCATTTACCTAATTGTTTAGAGAGCTAAATGATCGTGAAATTGAAAATCACTACAAAATGAACTATGAAAATGTTGAAAGTTGTCATGGTATCATCATTTGACCCGCATAGTATGTGCGAAAGAGTGGAGAGGGACACGGCAAAAACTGGACGCACTTCGTGTACAAATTGGACAATCTCTTTCGGAGTATCAGGGTTTCGGACGAGAACTCATCTGTTACACGGGTACTTCAATGTTTTTTAAACTTATTTGAACTCCGGATTTCTTTTGTGTTCAGTATGTAGCATTCAAAGACATGTCATCAATTTCCAACATGTTCTGACATCATTTGTTGTTTTTCAGTCATTTACCTAATTGTTTAGAGAGCTAAATGACTGTGAAATTGAAAATCACTACAAAATAAACTGTGAAAATGTTGAAACTTGGCATGGTATCATCATTTCACCTACATAGCATGTGCGAAAGAGTAGAGAGGGTCACGGCAAAAACTGGACGCACTTCGTGTACAAACTGGACAATCTCTGTCGGAGTATGAGGGTTTCGGACGAGAACTCATCTGTTACACGGGCACTTCAATGTTTTTTAAACTTATTTGAACTCTGGACTTCTTTTGTGTTTAGTATGCAGCATTCAAAGCGACGTCATCAATTTCCAACATGTTCTGACATCATTTGTTGTTTTTCAGTCATTTACCTAATTGTTTAGAGAGCTAAATGACCGTGAAATTGAAAATCACTACAAAATAAACAGTGAAAATGTTGAAACTTGGCATGGTATCATCATTTCACCCGCATAGCATGTGCGAAAGAGCAGAGAGGGTCACGGCAAAAACTGGACGCACTTCGTGTCCA
>NW_025228808.1:6653-8998 GCF_018294505.1 Triticum aestivum
CTAAATGATCGTGAAATTGAAAATCACTACAAAATGAACTATGAAAATGTTGAAAGTTGGCATGGTATCATCATTTGACCCGCATAGCATGTGCGAAAGAGTGGAGAGGGACACGGCAAAAACTGGACGCACTTCGTGTACAAATTGGACAATCTCTTTCGGAGTATCAGGGTTTTGGACGAGAACTCATCTCTTACACGGGCACTTCAATGTTTTTTAAACTTATTTGAACTCCGGATTTCTTTTGTGTTCAGTATGTAGCATTCAAAGACACGTCATCAATTTCCAACATGTTCTGACATCATTTGTTGTTTTTCAGTCATTTACCTAATTGTTTAGAGAGCTAAATGACTGTGAAATTGAAAATCACTATAAAATAAACTGTGAAAATGTTGAAACTTGGCATGGTATCATCATTTCACCTGCATAGAATGTGCGAAAGAGTAGAGAGGGTCACGGCAAAAAATGGACGCACTTCGTGTATAAACTGGACAATCTCTGTCGGAGTATCAGGGTTTCAGACGAGAACTCATCTGTTACATGGGCACTTCAATGTTTTTTAAACTTATTTGAACTCCGAACTTCTTTTGTGTTTAGTATGCAGCATTCAAAGCGACGTCATCAATTTCCAACATGTTCTGACATCATTTGTTGTTTTTCAGTCATTTACCTAATTGTTTAGAGAGCTAAATGACCGTGAAATTGAAAATCACTACAAAATAAACAGTGAAAATATTGAAACTTGGCATGGTATCATCATTTCACCCGCATAGCATGTGCGAAAGAGCAGAGAGGGTCACGGCAAATACTGGACGCACTTCGTGTACAAACTGGACAATCTCTTTCGGAGAAGGGTTTCGGACGAGAACTCATCTGTTACACGGGCACTTCAATGTTTTTTAAACTTATTTGAACTCCGGACTTACTTTGTGTTCAGTATGCAGCATTCAAAGCGACGTCATCAATTTACAACATGTTCTGACATCATTTGTTGTTTTTCAATCATTTACCTAATTGTTTAGAGAGCTAAATGATCGTGAAATTGAAAATCACTACAAAATGAACTATGAAAATGTTGAAAGTTGGCATGGTATCATCATTTGACCCACATAGCATGTGCGAAAGAGTGGAGAGGGACACGGCAAAAACTGGACGCACTTCGTGTACAAATTGGACAATCTCTTTCGGAGTATCAGGGTTTCGGACGAGAACTCATCTGTTACACGGGCACTTCAATGTTTTTTAAACTTATTTGAACTCCGGATTTCTTTTGTGTTCAGTATGTAGCATTCAAAGACACGTCATCAATTTCCAACATGTTCTGACATCATTTGTTGTTTTTCAGTCATTTACCTAATTGTTTAGAGAGCTAAATGACTATGAAATTGAAAATCACTACAAAATAAACTGTGAAAATGTTGAAACTTGGCATGGTATCATCATTTCACCTGCATAGCATGTGCGAAAGAGTAGAGAGGGTCACGGCAAAAACTGGACGCACTTCGTGTACAAACTGGACAATCTCTGTCTGAGTATCAGGGTTTCGGACGAGAACTCATCTGTTACACGGGCACTTCAATGTTTTTTAAACTTATTTGAACTCCGGACTTCTTTTGTGTTTAGTGTGCAGCATTCAAAGCGACGTCATCAATTTCCAACATGTTCTGACATCATTTATTGGTTTTCAGTCATTTACCTAATTGTTTAGAGAGCTAAATGACCGTGAAATTGAAAATCACTACAAAATGAACTATGAAAAATTTGCAACTTGGCATGGTATCATCATTTCGCCCGCATAACATGTGCAAAAGAGTATAGAGGGTCACGGCAAAAACTGGATGCACTTCGTGTACAAACTGGACAATCTCTTTCGGAGTATCACGGTTTCGGACGAGAACTCATCTGGTACACGGGCACTTCAATGTTTTTTAAATTTATTTGAACTCCGGACTTCTTTTGTGTTCAGTATGCAGCATTCAAAGCGATGTCACCAATTTCCAACATGTTCTGACATCATTTGTTGTTTTTCAGTCATTTACCTAATTGTTTAGAGAGCTAAATGACCGTGAAATTGAAAATCACTACAAAATAAACTATGAAAATGTTGAAACCTGGCATGGTATCATCATTTCACCCGCATAGCATATGCGAAAGAGCAGAGAGGGTCACGGCAAATACTGGACGCACTTCGTGTACAAACTGGACAATCTCTTTCGGAGAAGGGTTTCGGACGAGAACTCATCTGTTACACGGGCACTTAAATGTTTTTTAAACTTATTTGAACTCCGGACTTATTTTGTGTTCAGTATGCAGCATTCAAAGCGACGTCATCAATTTACAACATG
>NW_025228808.1:9489-10405 GCF_018294505.1 Triticum aestivum
ATCATTTGTTGTTTTTCAGTCATTTACCTAATTGTTTAGAGAGCTATATGATCGTGAAATTGAAAATCACTACAAAATGAACTATGAAAATGTTGAAAGTTGGCATGGTATCATCATTTGACCCGCATAGCATGTGCGAAAGAGTGGAGAGGGACACGGCAAAAACTGGACGCACTTCGTGTACAAATTGGACAATCTCTTTCGGAGTATCAGGGTTTCGGACGAGAACTCATCTGTTACATGGGCACTTCAATGTTTTTTAAACTTATTTGAACTCCGGATTTCTTTTGTGTTCAGTATGTAGCATTCAAAGACACGTCATCAATTTCCAACATGTTCTGACATCATTTGTTGTTTTTCAGTCATTTACCTAATTGTTTAGAGAGCTAAATGACTGTGAAATTGAAAATCACTACAAAATAAACTGTGAAAATGTTGAAACTTGGCATGGTATCATCATTTCACCTGCATAGCATGTGCGAAAGAGTAGAGAGGGTCACGGCAAAAACTGGACGCACTTCGTGTACAAACTGGACAATCTCTGTCGGAGTATCAGGGTTTCGGACGAGAACTCATCTGTTACACGGGCACATCAATGTTTTTTAAACTTATTTGAACTCCGGACTTCTTTTGTGTTTAGTATGCAGCATTCAAAGCGACGTCATCAATTTCCAACATGTTCTGACATCATTTGTTGTTTTTCAGTCATTTACCTAATTGTTTAGAGAGCTAAATGACCGTGAAATTGAAAATCACTACAAAATAAACAGTGAAAATGTTGAAACTTGGCATGGTATCATCATTTCACCCGCATAGCATGTGCGAAAGAGCAGAGAGGGTCACGGCAAAAACTGGACGCACTTCGTGTACAAACTAGACAATCTCTTTCGGAGAAGGGTTTTGGACGAGAACTCAT
>NW_025228808.1:10415-12149 GCF_018294505.1 Triticum aestivum
AGCATTCAAAGACACGTCATCAATTTCCAACATGTTCTGACATCATTTGTTTTTTTTCAGTCATTTACCTAATGTTTAGAGAGCTAAATGACTGTGAAATTGAAAATCACTACAAAATAAACTGTGAAAATGTTGAAACTTGGCATGGTATCATCATTTCACCTGCATAGCATGTGCGAAAGAGTAGAGAGGGTCACGGCAAAAATTGGACGCACTTCGTGTACAAACTAGACAATCTCTCTCGGAGTATCAGGGTTTCGGACGAGAACTCATCTGTTACACGGGCACTTCAATGTTTTTTAAACTTATTTGAACTCCGGACTTCTTTTGTGTTTAGTATGCAATATTCAAAGCGACGTCATCAATTTCTAACATGTTCTGACATCATTTGTTGTTTTTCAGTCATTTACCTAATTGTTTAGAGAGCTAAATGACCGTGAAATTGAAAATCACTACAAAATAAACAGTGAAAATGATGAAACTTGGCATGGTATCATCATTTCACCCGCATAGCATGTGCGAAAGAGCAGAGAGGGTCACGGCAAAAACTGGACGCACTTCGTGTACAAACTAGACAATCTCTTTCGGAGAAGGGTTTTGGACGAGAACTCATCTGTTGCACGGGCACTTCAATGTTTTTAAAACTTATTTGAACTCTGGACTTCTGTTGTGTCTAGTATGCAGCATTCAAAGCAACGTCATCAATTTCCAACATGTTCTGACATCATTTGTTGTTTTTCAGTCATTTACCTAATTGTTTAGAGAGATAAATGACCATGAAATTGAAAATCACTACAAAATGAACTGTGAAAATGTTGAAACTTGGCATGGTATCATCATTTCATCCACATAGCATGTGCGAAAGAGTAGAGAGGGTCACGGCAAAAACTAGACGCACTTCGTGTACAAACTGGACAATCTCTTTCGGAGTATCAGGGTTTCGGACGAGAACTCATCTGTTACACGGGCACTTCAATGTTTTTTAAACTTATTTGAACTCCGGACTTCTTTTGTGTTCAGTATGCAGCATTCAAAGCGATGTCATCAATTTCCAACATGTTCTGACATCATTTGTTTTTTTCTAGTCATTTACCTAATTGTTTAGAGAGCTAAATGACCGTGAAAATGAAAATCACTACAAAATGAACTATGAAAATGTTGCAACTTGGCATGGTATCATCATTTCACCCGCATAACATGTGCAAAAGAGTATAGAGGGTCATGGCAAAAACTGGACGCACTTCGTGTACAAACTGGACAATCTCTTTCGGAGTATCAGGGTTTCGGACGAGAACTCATCTGTTACACGGGCACTTCAATCTTTTTTAAACTTATTTGAACTCCGGACTTCTTTTGTGATCAGTATGCAGCATTCAAAGCGACGTCACCAATTTCCAACATGTTCTGACATCATTTGTTGTTTTTCAGTCATTTACCTAATTGTTTAGAGAGCTAAATGACCGTGAAATTGAAAATCACTACAAAATGAACTATGAAAATGTTGAAACCTGGCATGGTATCATCATTTCACCCGCATAGCATATGCGAAGGAGCAGAGAGAGTCACGGCAAATACTGGACGCACTTCGTGTACAAACTGGACAATCTCTTTCGGAGAAGGGTTTCGGACGAGAACTCATCTGTTACACGGGCACTTCAATGTTTTTTAAACTTATTTGAACTCCGGACTTATTTTGTGTTCAGTATGAAGCATTCAAAGTGACGTCATCAATTT
>NW_025228808.1:12813-13747 GCF_018294505.1 Triticum aestivum
GACGCACTTCGTGTACAAACTGGACAATCTCTTTCGGAGTATCAGGGTTTCGGACGAGAACTCATCTGTTACACGGGCACTTCAATGTTTTTTAAACTTATTTGAACTCCGGACTTCTTTTGTGTTCAGTATGCAGCATTCAAAGCGATGTCATCAATTTCCAACATGTTCTGACATCATTTGTTTTTTTCTAGTCATTTACCTAATTGTTTAGAGAGCTAAATGACCGTGAAATTGAAAATCACTACAAAATGAACTATGAAAATGTTGCAACTTGGCATGGTATCATCATTTCACCCGCATAACATGTGCAAAAGAGTAGAGAGGGTCACGGCAAAAACTGGACGCACTTCGTGTAAAAACTGGACAATCTCTGTCGGAGTATCAGGGTTTCGGACGAGAACTAATCTGTTACACGGGCACTTCAATGTTTTTTAAACTTATTTGAACTCTGGACTTCTTTTGTGTTCAGTATGCAGCATTCAAAGTGACGTCACCAATTTCCAACATGTTCTGACATCATTTGTTGTTTTTCAGTCATTTACCTAATTGTTTAGAGAGCTAAATGACCGTGAAATTGAAAATCACTACAAAATAAACTATGAAAATGTTGAAACCTGGCATGGTATCATCATTTCACCCGCATAGCATATGCGAAAGAGCAGAGAGGGTCACGGCAAATACTAGACGCACTTCGTCTACAAACTGGACAATCTCTTTCGGAGAAGGGTTTCGGACGAGAACTCATCTGTTACACGGGCACTTCAATGTTTTTTAAACTTATTTGAACTCCGGACTTATTTTGTGTTCAGTATGCAGCATTCAAAGCGACGTCATCAATTTACAACATGTTCTGACATCATTTGTTGTTTTTCAGTCATTTACCTAATTGTTTAGAGAGCTAAATGATCGTGAAATTGAAAATCACTACAAA
>NW_025228808.1:18499-19998 GCF_018294505.1 Triticum aestivum
TGACCGTGAAATTGAAAATCACTACAAAATAAACTATGAAAATGTTGAAACCTGGCATGGTATCATCATTTCACCCGCATAGCATATGCGAAAGAGCAGAGAGGGTCACGGCAAATACTGGACGCACTTCATGTACAAACTGGACAATCTCTTTCGGAGAAGGGTTTCGGACGAGAACTCATCTGTTACACGGGCACTTCAATGTTTTTTAAACTTATTTGAACTCCGGACTTATTTTGTGTTCAGTATGCAGCATTCAAAGCGACGTCATCAATTTACAACATGTTCTGACATCATTTGTTGTTTTTCAGTCATTTACCTAATTGTTTAGAGAGCTAAATGATCGTGAAATTGAAAATCACTACAAAGTGAACTATGAAAATGTTGAAAGTTGGCATGGTATCATCATTTGACCCACATAGCATGTGCGAAAGAGTGGAGAGGGACACGGCAAAAACTGGACGCACTTCGTGTACAAATTGGACAATCTCTTTCGGAGTATCAGGGTTTCAGACGAGAACTCATCTGTTACACGGGCACTTCAATGTTTTTTAAACTTATTTGAACTCCGGATTTCTTTTGTGTTCAGTATGTAGCATTCAAAGACACGTCATCAATTTCCAACATGTTCTGACATCATTTGTTGTTTTTCAGTCATTTACCTAATTGTTTAGAGAGCTAAATGACTGTGAAATTGAAAATCACTACAAAATAAACTGTGAAAATGTTGAAACTTGGCATGGTATCATCATTTCACCTGCATAGCATGTGCGAAAGAGTAGAGAGGGTCACGGCAAAAACTGGACGCACTTCATGTACAAACTGGACAATCTCTGTCGGAGTATCAGGGTTTCGGACGAGAACTCATCTGTTACACGGGCACTTCAATGTTTTTTAAACTTATTTGAACTCCGGACTTCTTTTGTGTTTAGTATGCAGCATTCAAAGCAACGTCATCAATTTCCAACATGTTCTGACATCATTTGTTGTTTTTCAGTCATTTACCTAATTGTTTAGAGAGCTAAATGATCGTGAAATTGAAAATCACTACAAAGTGAACTATGAAAATGTTGAAAGTTGGCATGGTATCATCATTTGACCCACATAGCATGTGCGAAAGAGTGGAGAGGGACACGGCAAAAACTGGACGCACTTCGTGTACAAATTGGACAATCTCTTTCGGAGTATCAGGGTTTCAGACGAGAACTCATCTGTTACACGGGCACTTCAATGTTTTTTAAACTTATTTGAACTCCGGATTTCTTTTGTGTTCAGTATGTAGCATTCAAAGACACGTCATCAATTTCCAACATGTTCTGACATCATTTGTTGTTTTTCAGTCATTTACCTAATTGTTTAGAGAGCTAAATGACTGTGAAATTGAAAATCACTACAAAATAAACTGTGAAAATGTTGAAACTTGGCATGGTATCATCATTTCACCTGCATAGCATGTGCGAAAGAGTAGAGAGGGTCACGGCAAAAACTGGACGCACTTC
>NW_025228808.1:20730-21493 GCF_018294505.1 Triticum aestivum
GCACTTCGTGTACAAAGTAGACAATCTCTTTCGGAGTATCAAGGTTTAGGACGAGAACTCATCTGTTACACGGGCACTTCAATGTTTTTTAAACTTATTTGAACTCTGGATTTCTTTTGTGTTCAGTATGCAGCATTCAAAGAGACGTCATCAATTTCCAACATGTTCTGACATCATTTGTTGTTTTTCAGTCATTTACCTAATTGTTTAGAGAGCTAAATGATCGTGAAATTGAAAATCACTACAAAATGAACTGTGCAAATGTTGAAACTTGGCATCGCATCATCATTTCACCCGCATAGCATGTGCGAGAGAGTAGAGAGGGTCACAGCAAAAACTGGACGCACTTCGTGTACAAACTGGACAATCTCTTTCGGAGAAGGGTTTCGGATGAGAACTCATTTGTTACACGGGCACTTCAATGTTTTTTAAACTTATTTGAACTCCGGACTTCTTTTGTGTTCAGTATGCAGCATTCAAAGCGGCATCATCAATTTCCAACATGTTCTGACATCATTTGTTGCTTTTAAGTCATTTACCTAATTGTTTAGAGAGCTAAATGACCGTGAAATTGAAAATCACTACATAATGAACTGTGAAAATGTTGAAACTTGGCATGGTATCATAATTTCACCCGAATAGCATGTGCGAAAGAGTAGAGAGGGTTACGGCAAAAACTGGACGCACTTCATGTACAAACTGGACAATCTCTTTCGGAGTATCAGGGTTTTGGACGAGAACTCATCTGTTACACGGGCACTTC
>NW_025228808.1:22690-23396 GCF_018294505.1 Triticum aestivum
TGTACAAACTGGACAATCTCTGTCGGAGTATCAGGGTTTCGGACGAGAACTCATCTGTTACACGGGCACTTCAATGTTTTTTAAACTTATTTGAACTCCGGACTTCTTTTGTGTTTAGTATGCAGCATTCAAAGCGACGTCATCAATTTCCAACATGTTCTGACATCATTTGTTGTTTTTCAGTCATTTACCTAATTGTTTAGAGAGCTAAAAGACCGTGAAATTGAAAATCACTACAAAATAAACAGTGAAAATGTTGAAACTTGGCATGGTATCATCATTTCACCCGCATAGCATGTGCGAAAGAGCAGAGAGGGTCACGGCAAAAACTGGACGCACTTCGTGTACAAACTAGACAATCTCTTTCGGAGAAGGGTTTTGGACGAGAACTCATCAGTTGCACGGGCACTTCAATGTTTTTTAAACTTATTTGAACTCCGGACTTCTGTTGTGTCCAGTATGCAGCATTCAAAGCAACGTCATCAATTTCCAACATGTTCTGACATCATTTGTTGTTTTTCAGTCACTTACCAAATTGTTTAGAGAGCTAAATGAACATGAAATTGAAAATCACTACAAAATGAACTGTGAAAATGTTGAAACTTGGCATGGTATCATCATTTCACCCACATAGCATGTGCAAAAGAGTAGAGAGGGTCATGACAAAAACTGGACGCACTTCGTGTACAAACTGGACAATCTCTTT
>NW_025228808.1:28624-31162 GCF_018294505.1 Triticum aestivum
ACATGTTCTGACATCATTTGTTGTTTTTCAGTCATTTACCTTATTGTTTAGAGAGCTAAATGACCGTGAAATTGAAAATCACTACAAAATAAACCGTGAAAATGTTGAAACCTGGCATGGTATCATCATTTCACCCGCATAGCATATGCAAAAGAGCAGAGAGGGTCACGGCAAAAACTGGACGCACTTCGTGTACAAACTGGACAATCTCTTTCGGAGAAGGGTTTCGGATGAGAACTCATCTGTTACACGGGCACTTCAATGTTTTTTAAACTTATTTGAACTCCAGACTTCTTTTGTGTTCAGTATGCAGCATTCAAAGCGACGTCATCAATTTCCAACATGTTCTGACATCATTTGTTGTTTTTCAGTCATTTACCTAATTGTTTAGAGAGCTAAATGATCATGAAATTGAAAATCACTACAAAATGAACTATGAAAATGTTGAAAGTTTGCATGGTATCATCATTTCACCCGCATAGCATGTGCGAAAGAGTGGAGAGGGATACGGCAAAAACTGGACGCACTTCGTGTACAAATTGGACAATCTCTTTCGGAGTATCAAGGTTTAGGACGAGAACTCGTCTGTTACACGGGCACTTCAATGTTTTTTAAACTTATCTGAACTCCGGATTTCTTTTGTGTTCAGTATGCAGCATTCAAAGACACGTCATCAATTTCCAACATGTTCTGACATCATTTGTTGTTTTTCAGTCATGTACCTAATTGTTTAGAGAGCTAAATGACTGTGAAATTGAAAATCACTACAAAATGAACTGTCAAAATGGTGAAACTTGGCATGGTATCATAATTTCACCCGCATAGCATGTGCGAAAGAGTAGAGAGGGTCACGGCAAAAACTGGACGCACTTCGTGTACAAACTGGACAATCTCTTTCGGAGTATCAGGGTTTTGGACGAGAACTCATCTGTTACACGGGCACTTCAATGTTTTTTAAACTTATTTGAACTCCGGACTTCTTTTGTGTTCAGTATGCAGCATTCAAAGCGACGTCATCAATTTCCAACATGTTCTGACATCATTTGTTGTTTTTCAGTTATTTACCTTATTGTTTAGAGAGCTAAATGACCGTGAAATTGAAAATCACTACAAAATAAACCGTGAAAATGTTGAAACCTGGCATGGTATCATCATTTCACCCGCATAGCATATGCGAAAGAGCAGAGAGGGTCACGGCAAAAACTGGACGCACTTCGTGTACAAACTGGACAATCTCTTTCGGAGAAGGGTTTCGGATGAGAACTCATCTGTTACACGGGCACTTCAATGTTTTTTAAACTTATTTGAACTCCAGACTTCTTTTGTGTTCAGTATGCAGCATTCAAAGCGACGTCATCAATTTCCAACATGTTCTGACATCATTTGTTGTTTTTCAGTCATTTACCTAATTGTTTAGAGAGCTAAATGATCATGAAATTGAAAATCACTACAAAATGAACTATGAAAATGTTGAAAGTTTGCACGGTATCATCATTTCACCCGCATAGCATGTGCGAAAGAGTTGAGAGGGATACGGCAAAAACTGGACGCACTTCGTGTACAAACTGGACAATCTCTTTCGGAGTATCAGGGTTTCGGACGAGAACTGATCTCTTACACGGGCACTTCAATGTTTTTTAAACTTATTTGAACTCCGGACTTCTTTTGTGTTCATTATGCAGCATTCAAAGCGACATCATCAATTTCCAACATGTTCTGACATCATTTGTTGTTTTTCAGTCATTTACCTTATTGTTTAGAGAGCTAAATGACCGTGAAATTGAAAATAACTACAAAATAAACCGTGAAAATGTTGAAAGTTGGCATGGTATCATCATTTCACCCGCATAGCATATGCGAAAGAGCAGAGAGGGTCACGGCAAAAACTGGACGCACTTCGTGTACAAACTGGACAATCTCTTTCGGAGAAGGGTTTCGGATGAGAACTCATCTGTTACACGGGCACTTCAATGTTTTTTAAACTTATTTGAACTCCAGACTTCTTTTGTGTTCAGTATGCAGCATTGAAAGCGACGTCATCAATTTCCAACATGTTCTGACATCATTTGTTGTTTTTCAGTCATTTACCTAATTGTTTAGAGAGCTAAATGATCATGAAATTGAAAATCACTACAAAATGAACTATGAAAATGTTGAAAGTTTGCATGGTATCATCATTTCACCCGCATAGCATGTGCGAAAGAGTGGAGAGGGATACGGCAAAAACTGGACGCACTTCGTGTACAAATTGGACAATCTCTTTCGGAGTATCAAGGTTTAGGACGAGAACTCATCTGTTACACGGGCACTTCAATGTTTTTTAAACTTATCTGAACTCCGGATTTCTTTTGTGTTCAGTATGCAGCATTCAAAGACACGTCATCAATTTCCAACATGTTCTGACATCATTTGTTGTTTTTCAGTCATGTACCTAATTGTTTAGAGAGCTAAATGACTGTGAAATTGAAAATCACTACAAAATAAACTGTGAAAATGGTGAAACTTGGCATGGTATCATCATTTCACCCGCATAGCATG
>NW_025228808.1:33292-33957 GCF_018294505.1 Triticum aestivum
GAGAACTCATTTGTTACACGGGCACTTCAATGTTTTTTAAACTTATTTGAACTCCGGACTTCTTTTGTGTTCAGTATGCAGCATTCAAAGCGACGTCATCAATTTCCAACATGTTCTGACATCATTTGTTGTTTTTTAGTCATTTACCTAATTGTTTAGAGAGCTAAATGACCGTGAAATTGAAAATCACTACAAAATAAACTGTGAAAATGTTGAAACTTGGCATGGTATCATCATTTCACCCGCATAGCATGTGCGAAAGAGTAGAGAGGGTCACGGAAAAAACTGGACGCACTTCATGTACAAACTGGACAATCTCTTTCGGAGTATCAGGGTTTTGGATGAGAACTCATCTGTTACACGGGCACTTTAATGTTTTTTAAACTTATTTGAACTCCAGACTTTTTTTGTGTTCAGTATGCAGCATTCAAAGCGACGTCATCAATTTCCAACATGTTCTGACATCATTTGTTGGTTTTCAGTCATTTACCTAATTGTTTAGAGAGCTAAATGACCGTGAAATTGAAAATCAGTACAAAATGAACTATGAAAATGTTGCAACTTGGCATGGTATCATCATTTCACCCGCATAGCATGTGCAAAAGAGTATAGAGGGTCACGGCAAAAACTGGACGCACTTCGTGTACAAACTGGATAATCTCTTT
>NW_025228808.1:35811-36494 GCF_018294505.1 Triticum aestivum
ATCAATTTCCAACATGTTCTGACATCATTTGTTGTTTTTCAGTCATTTACCTAATTGTTTAGAGAGCTAAATGATCGTGAAATTGAAAATCACTACAAAATGACCTATGAAAATGTTGAAAGTTTGCATGGTATCATCATTTCACCCGCATAGCATGTGCGAAAGAGTGGAGAGGGATACGGCAAAAACTGGACGCACTTTGTGTACAAATTGGACAATCTCTTTCGGAGTATCAAGGTTTAGGACGAGAACTCATCTGTTTAACGGGCACTTCAATGTTTTTTAAACTTATCTGAACTCCGGATTTCTTTTGTGTTCAGTATGCAGCATTCAAAGACACGTCATCAATTTCCAACATGTTCTGACATCATTTGTTGTTTTTCAGTCATGTACCTAATTGTTTAGAGAGCTAAATGACTGTGAAATTGAAAATCACTACAAAATGAACTGTGAAAATGGTGAAACTTGGCATGGTATCATCATTTCACCCGCATAGCATGTGCGAAAGAGTAGAGAGGGTCACGACAAAAACTGGACGCACTTCGTGTACAAACTAGACAATCTCTTTCGGAGTATCAGGGTTTTGGACGAGAACTCATCTGTTACACGGGCACTTCAATGTTTTTTAAACTTATTTGAACTCCGGACTTCTTTTGTGTTCAGTATGCAGCATTCAAAGCGAC
>NW_025228809.1:0-834 GCF_018294505.1 Triticum aestivum
AGATGAATTCTCGTCAGAAACCCTGATACTTCGAAGGAGATTGTCCAGTTTGTACACGAAGTGCGTCCAGTTTTTGCCGTAACCCTCTGTACTCTCTTGCACATGCTATGTGGGTGAAATGATGATACCATGCCAAGTTTCAACATTTTCAGAGTTCATTTTGTAGTGATTTTCAATTTCACGGTCATTTAGCTCTCTAAACAAATCGGTAAATGACTGAAAAATAGCAAATGATGTCAGAAAGTTTTGAAAATTGATGACGTCGCTTTGAATGGTGTGTACGGAATGCAAAAAAGTCTGGAGTTGTAATTAGTTTAAAAAAATGAAGTGCCAGTGTAACAGATGAGTTCTCGTCAGAAACCCTGATACTTCGAAAGAGATTGTCCAGTTTGTAGACGAAGTGCGTCCAGTTTTTGCCGTAACCCTCTCTACTCTCTTGCACATGCTATTTGGGTGAAATGATGATACCATGCCAAGTTTTGACATTTTGAGAGTTCATTTCGTAGTGATTTTCAATTTCACGGTCATTTAGCTCTCTAAACAAATCGGTAAATGACTGAAAAATACCAAATGATGTCAGAAAGTGTTGAAAATTGATGACGTTGCTTTGAATGGTGCGTACGGAACGCAAAAAAAGTTTGGAGTTGTTATAAGTTTAAAAAAATGAAGTGCCAGTGTAACAGATGAGTTCTCGTCCGAAACCCTGATACTCCGAAAGAGATTGTCCAGTTTGAACACGAAGTGCGTCCAGTTTTTGCCGTAACCCTCTCTACTCTTTTGCACATGCTATGTGGGTGAAATGATGATACCATGCCAAGTTTCGACATTTTCAGA
>NW_025228809.1:3818-4438 GCF_018294505.1 Triticum aestivum
CAAATGATGTTAGAATGTGTTGAAAATTGATGACGTCGCTTTGAATGGTGCGTACGGAACGCAAAAAAAGTCTGGAGTTTTAATAAGTTTAAAAAATGGAGTGCCAGTGTAACAGATGAGTTCTCGTCCGAAACCCTGATACTCCGAAAGAGATTGTCCAGTTTGTACACGAAGTGCGTCCAGTTTTTGCCGTAACCCTCTCTACTCTTTTGCACATGCTATGTGGGTGAAATGATGATACCATGCCAAGTTTCAACATTTTCAGAGTTCATTTTGTAGTGATTTTCAATTTCACGGTCATTTAGCTCTCTAAACAAATCGGTAAATGACTGAAAAATAGCAAATGATGTTAGAAAGTTGTGAAAATTGATGACGTCGCTTTGAATGGTGTGTACGGAATGCAAAAAAGTCTGGAGTTGTAATAAGTTTAAAAAAATGAAGTGCCAGTGTAACAGATGAGTTCTCGTCGGAAACCCTGATACTTCGAAAGAGATTGTCCAGTTTGTACACGAAGTGCGTCCAGTTTTTGCCGTAACCCTCTCTACTCTCTTGCACATGGTATGTGGGTGAAATGATGATACCATGCCAAGTTTCGACATTTTCAGAGTTCATTTTGTAGT
>NW_025228809.1:4522-4967 GCF_018294505.1 Triticum aestivum
AGATGAATTCTCGTCAGAAACCCTGATACTTCGAAGGAGATTGTCCAGTTTGTACACGAAGTGCGTCCAGTTTTTGCCGTAACCCTCTGTACTCTCTTGCACATGCTATGTGGGTGAAATGATGATACCATGCCAAGTTTCAACATTTTCAGAGTTCATTTTGTAGTGATTTTCAATTTCACGGTCATTTAGCTCTCTAAACAAATCGGTAAATGACTGAAAAATAGCAAATGATGTCAGAAAGTTTTGAAAATTGATGACGTCGCTTTGAATGGTGTGTACGGAATGCAAAAAAGTCTGGAGTTGTAATTAGTTTAAAAAAATGAAGTGCCAGTGTAACAGATGAGTTCTCGTCAGAAACCCTGATACTTCGAAAGAGATTGTCCAGTTTGTAGACGAAGTGCGTCCAGTTTTTGCCGTAACCCTCTCTACTCTCTTGCACATG
>NW_025228809.1:5079-5618 GCF_018294505.1 Triticum aestivum
TTCACGGTCATTTAGCTCTCTAAACAAATCGGTAAATGACTGAAAAATAGCAAATGATGTCAGAAAGTTTTGAAAATTGATGACGTCGCTTTGAATGGTGTGTACGGAATGCAAAAAAGTCTGCAGTTGTAATTAGTTTAAAAAAATGAAGTGCCAGTGTAACAGATGAGTTCTCGTCAGAAACCCTGATACTTCGAAAGAGATTGTCCAGTTTGTAGACGAAGTGCGTCCAGTTTTTGCCGTAACCCTCTCTACTCTCTTGCACATGGTATGTGGGTGAAATGATGATACCATGCCAAGTTTCGACATTTTCAGAGTTCATTTTGTAGTGATTTTCAATTTCACGGTCATTTAGCTCTCTAAACAAATCGGTAAATGACTGAAAAATACCAAATGATGTTAGAATGTGTTGAAAATTGATGACGTCGCTTTGAATGGTGCGTACGGAACGCAAAAAAAGTCTGGAGTTTTAATAAGTTTAAAAAATGGAGTGCCAGTGTAACAGATGAGTTCTCGTCCGAAACCCTGATACTCCGAAA
>NW_025228809.1:6094-6539 GCF_018294505.1 Triticum aestivum
AGATGAATTCTCGTCAGAAACCCTGATACTTCGAAGGAGATTGTCCAGTTTGTACACGAAGTGCGTCCAGTTTTTGCCGTAACCCTCTGTACTCTCTTGCACATGCTATGTGGGTGAAATGATGATACCATGCCAAGTTTCAACATTTTCAGAGTTCATTTTGTAGTGATTTTCAATTTCACGGTCATTTAGCTCTCTAAACAAATCGGTAAATGACTGAAAAATAGCAAATGATGTCAGAAAGTTTTGAAAATTGATGACGTCGCTTTGAATGGTGTGTACGGAATGCAAAAAAGTCTGGAGTTGTAATTAGTTTAAAAAAATGAAGTGCCAGTGTAACAGATGAGTTCTCGTCAGAAACCCTGATACTTCGAAAGAGATTGTCCAGTTTGTAGACGAAGTGCGTCCAGTTTTTGCCGTAACCCTCTCTACTCTCTTGCACATG
>NW_025228809.1:8455-9259 GCF_018294505.1 Triticum aestivum
ATGCCAAGTTTCGACATTTTCAGAGTTCATTTTGTAGTGATTTTCAATTTCACGGTCATTTAGCTCTCTAAACAAATCGGTAAATGACTGAAAAATAGCAAATGATGTCAGAAAGTGTTGAAAATTGATGACGTCGCTTTGAATGGTGCGTACGGAATGCAAAAAAACATTGGAGTTGTAATAAGTTTAAAAAAATGAAGTGCCAGTGTAACAGATGAGTTCTCGTCCGAAACCCTGATACTCCGAAAGAGATTGTCCAGTTTGTACACGAAGTGCGTCCAGTTTTTGCCGTAACCCTCTCTACTCTTTTGCACATGCTATGTGGGTGAAATGATGATACCATGCCAAGTTTCAACATTTTCAGAGATCATTTTGTAGTGATTTTCAATTTCACGATCATTTAGCTCTCTAAACAAATCGGTAAATGACTGAAAAATAGTAAATGATGTTAGAAAGTTGTGAAAATTGATGACGTCGCTTTGAATGGTGTGTACGGAATGCAAAAAAGTCTGGAGTTGTAATAAGTTTAAATAAATGAAGTGCCAGTGTAACAGATGAGTTCTCGTCAGAAACCCTGATACTTCGAAAGAGATTGTCCAGTTTGTACACGAAGTGCGTCCAGTTTTTGCCGTAACCCTCTCTACTCTCTTGCACATGCGATGTGGGTGAAATGATGATACCATGCCAAGTTTCGACATTTTCAGAGTTCATTTTGTAGTGATTTTCAATTTCACGGTCATTTAGCTCTCTAAACAAATCGGTAAATGCCTAAAAAATATCAAATGATGTCAGAAAGTGTTGAAA
>NW_025228809.1:10265-10596 GCF_018294505.1 Triticum aestivum
AGCAAATGATGTCAGAAAGTTTTGAAAATTGATGATGTCGCTTTGAATGGTCCGTACGGAACGCAAAAAAACGTTGGAGTTGTAATAAGTTTAAAAAGATGAAGTGCGAGTGTAACAGATGAGTTCTCGTCAGAAACCCTGATACTCCGAAAGAGATTGTCCAGTTTGTACACGAAGTGCGTCCAGTTTTTGCCGTAACCCTCTCTACTCTCTTGCACATGCTATGTGGGTGAAATGATGATACCATGCCAAGTTTCGACATTTTCAGAGTTCATTTTGTAGTGATTTTCAATTTCACGGTCATTTAGCTCTCTAAACAAATCGGTAAATG
>NW_025228809.1:11236-12305 GCF_018294505.1 Triticum aestivum
TGGAGTTGTAATAAGTTTAAAAAAATGAAGTGCCAGTGTAACAGATGAGTTCTCGTCCGAAACCCTGATACTCCGAAAGAGATTGTCCAGTTTGTACACGAAGTGCGTCCAGTTTTTGCCGTAACCCTCTCTACTCTTTTGCACATGCTATGTGGGTGAAATGATGATACCATGCCAAGTTTCGACATTTTCAGAGTTCATTTTGTAGTGATTTTCAATTTCACGGTCATTTAGCTCTCTAAACAAATCGGTAAATGACTGAAAAATAGCAAATGATGTCAGAAAGTTTTGAAAATTGATGATGTCGCTTTGAATGGTGCGTACGGAACGCAAAAAAACGTTGGAGTTGTAATAAGTTTAAAAAGATGAAGTGCGAGTGTAACAGATGAGTTCTCGTCAGAAACCCTGATATTTCGAAAGAGATTGTCCAGTTTGTACACGAAGTGCGTCCAGTTTTTGCCGTAACCCTCTCTACTCTCTTGCAAATGCCATGTGGGTGAAATGATGATACCATGCCAAGTTTCGACATTTTCAGAGTTCATTTTGTAGTGATTTTCAATTTCACGGTCATTTAGCTCTCTAAACAAATCGGTAAATGACTGAAAAATAGCAAATGATGTCAGAAAGTGTTGAAAATTGATGACGTCGCTTTGAATGGTGCGTACGGAATGCAAAAAAACATTGGAGTTGTAATAAGTTTAAAAAAATGAAGTGCCAGTGTAACAGATGAGTTCTCGTCCGAAACCCTGATACTCCGAAAGAGATTGTCCAGTTTGTACACGAAGTGCGTCCAGTTTTTGCCGTAACCCTCTCTACTCTTTTGCACATGCTATGTGGGTGAAATGATGATACCATGCCAAGTTTCGACATTTTCAGAGTTCATTTTGTAGTGATTTTCAATTTCACGATCATTTAGCTCTCTAAACAAATCGGTAAATGACTGAAAAATAGCAAATGATGTCAGAAAGTGTTGAAAATTGATGACGTCGCTTTGAATGGTGCGTTCGGAACGCAAAAAAAGTCTGCAGTTGTAATAAGTTTAAAAAATGAAGTGCAAGTGTAACAGATG
>NW_025228809.1:13636-15097 GCF_018294505.1 Triticum aestivum
ACGTCGCTTTGAATGGTGCGTACGGAACGCAAAAAAAGTCTGGAGTTGTAATAAGTTTAAAAAATGAAGTGCAAGTGTAACAGATGAGTTCTCGTCCGAAACCCTGATACTCCGAAAGAGATTGTCCAGTTTGTACACGAAGTGCGTCCAGTTTTTGCCGTAACCCTCCCTACTCTTTTGCACATGCTATGTGGGTGAAATGATGATACCATGCCAAGTTTCGACATTTTCAGAGTTAATTTTTAGTGATTTTCAATTTCAGGGTCATTTAGCTCTATAAACAAATCGGTAAATGACTGAAAAATAGCAAATGATGTCAGAAAGTGTTGAAAATTGATGACGTCGCTTTGAATGGTGCGTACGGAACGCAAAAAAGTCTGGAGTTGTAATAAGTTTAAAAAAATGAAGTGCCAGTGTAACAGATGAGTTCTCGTCCGAAACTCTAATACTCCGAAAGAGATTGTCCAGTTTGTACACAAAGTGCGTCCAGTTTTTGCCGTAACCCTCTCTACTATTTTGCACATGCTATGTGGGTGAAATGATGATACCATGCCAAGTTTCGACATTTTCAGAGTTCATTTTGTAGTGATTTTCAATTTCATGGTCATTTAGCTCTCTAAACAAATCGGTAAATGACTGAAAAATAGCAAATGATGTCAGAAAGTTTTGAAAATTGACGATGTCGCATTGAATGGTGCGTACGGAATGCAACAAAGTCTGGAGTAGTAATAAGTTTAAAAAAATGAAGTGCCAGTGTAACAGATGAGTTCTCGTCCGAAACCCTGATACTCCGAAAGAGATTGTCCAGTTTGTACACGAAGTGCGTCCAGTTTTTGCCGTAACCCTCTCTATTCTTTTGCACATGCTTTGTGGGTGAAATGATGATACCATGCCAAGTTTTGAAATTTTCAGAGATCATTTTGTAGTGATTTTCAATTTCACGGTCATTTAGCTCTCTAGACAAATCGGTAAATGACTGAAAAATAGCAAATGATGTCAGAAAGTTTTGAAAATTGATGACGTCGCTTTGAATGGTGTGTACGGAACGCAAAAAAGTCTAGAGTTGTAATAAGTTTAAAAAAATGAAGAGTCCATGTAACAGATGAGTTCTCGTCAGAAACCCTGATACTCGAAAGAGATTGCCCAGTTTGTACACGAAGTGCGTCCAGTTTTTTCCGTAACCCTCTCTACTCTTTTGCACATGCTATGTGGGTGAAATGATGATACCATGCCAAGTTTCGACATTTTCAGAGTTCATTTCGTACTGATTTTCAATTTCACGGTCATTTAGCTCTCTAAACAAATCGGTAAATGACTGAAAAATAGCAAATGACGTCAGAAAGTGTTTAAAATTGATTACGTCGCTTTGAATGGTGCGTACGGAACGCAAAAAAAGTCTGGAGTTGTAATAAGTTTAAAAAATGAAGTGCCAGTGTAACAGATGAGTTCTCGTCCGAAACC
>NW_025228809.1:20122-20377 GCF_018294505.1 Triticum aestivum
AAAAATAGCAAATGATGTCAGAAAGTGTTGAAAATTGATGACGTCGCTTTGAACGGTGCTTACGGAACGCAAAAAAAGTCTGGAGTTGTAATAAGTTTAAAAAATGAAGTGCCAGTGTAACAGATGAGTTCTCGTCCGAAACCCTGATACTCCGAAAGAGATTGTCCAGTTTGTACACGAAGTGCGTCCAGTTTTTGCCGTAACCCTCTCTACTCTTTTGCACATGCTATGTGGGTGAAATGATGATACCATGCC
>NW_025228809.1:20624-22928 GCF_018294505.1 Triticum aestivum
AGTTTCGACATTTTCAGAGTTAAGTTTTAGTGATTTTCAATTTCACGGGCATTTAGCTCTCTAAACAAATCGGTAAATGACTGAAAAATAGCAAATGATGTCAGAAAGTGTTGAAAATTGATGACGTCGCTTTGAATGGTGCGTACGGAACGCAAAAAAGTCGGGAGTTGTAATAAGTTAAAAAAATGAAGTGCCAGTGTAGCAGATGAGTTCTCGTCCGAAACCCTGACACTCCGGAAGAGATTGCCCAGTTTGTACACGAAGTGCGTCCAGTTTTTGCCGTAACACTCTCTACTCTATTGCACATGCTATGTGGGTGAAATGATGATATCATGCAGGGTTTCGACATTTTCAGAGTTCATTTTGTAGTGATTTTTAATTTCACGGTCATTTAGCTCTCTAAACAAATTGGTAAATGACTGAAAAATAGCAAATGATGTCAGAAAGTTTTGAAAATTGATGATGTCGCTTTGAATGGTGCGTACGGAATGCAACAAAGTCTGTAGTTGTAATAAGTTTAAAAAAATGAAGTGCCAGTGTAACAGATGAGTTCTCGTCCGAAACCTTGATACTCCGAAAGAGATTGTCCAGTTTGTACACGAAGTGCGTCCAGTTTTTGTCGTAACCCTCTCTACTCTTTTGCACATGCTCTGTGGGTGAAATGATGATACCATGCCAAGATTTGAAACTTTTAGAGTTCATTTTGTAGTGATTTTCAATTTCACGGTCATTTAGCTCTCTAAACAAATCGGTAAATGACTGAAAAATAGCAAATGATGTCAGAAAGTTTTGAAAATTGATGACGTCGCTTTGAATGGTGTGTACGGAACGCAAAAAAGTGTGGAGTTGTAATAAGTTTGAAAAAATGAAGAGTCCATGTAACAGATGAGTTCTCGTCAGAAACCCTGATACTCCGAAAGAGATTGCCCAGTTTGTACACGAAGTGCGTCCAGTTTTTTCTGTAACCCTCTCTACTGTTTTGCACATGCTATGTGGGTGAAATGATGATACCATGCCAAGTTTCGACATTTTCAGAGTTCATTTTGTAGTGATTTTTAATTTCACGGTCATTTATCTCTCTAAACAAATCGGTAAATGACTGAAAAATAGCAAATGATGTCAGAAAGTTTTGAAAATTGATGACGTCGCTTTGAACGGTGCTTACGGAACGCAAAAAAACGTTGGAGTTGTAATAAGTTTAAAAAAATGAAGTGCGAGTGTAACAGATGAGTTCTCGTCAGAAACCCTGATACTTCGAAAGAGATTGTCCAGTTTGTACACGAAGTGCGTCCAGTTTTTGCCGTAACCCTCTCTACTCTCTTGCACATGCTATGTGGGTGAAATGATGATACCATGCCAAGTTTCGACATTTTCAGAGTTCATTTTGTAGTGATTTTCAATTTCACGGTCATTTAGCTCTCTAAACAAATCGGTAAATGACTGAAAATAGCAAATGATGTCAGAAAGTGTTGAAAATTGATGACGACGCTTTGAATGGTGCGTACGGAACGCAAAAGAAGTCTAGAGTTTTAATAAGTTTAAAAAATGGAGTGCCAGTGTAACCGATGAGTTCTCGTCCGAAACCCTGATACTCCGAAAGAGATTATCCAGTTTGTACACGAAGTGCGTCCAGTTTTTGCCGTAACCCTCTCTACTCTTTTGCACATGCTATGTGGGTGAAATGATGATACCATGCCAAGTTTGGACATTTTCAAAGTTAAGTTTTAGTGATTTTCAATTTCACGGTCATTTAGCTCTCTAAACAAATCGGTAAATGACTGAAAAATAGCAAATGATGTCAGAAAGTGTTGAAAATTGATGACGTCGCTTTGAATGGTGCGTACGGAATGCAACAAAGTCTGTAGTTGTAATAAGTTTAAAAAAATGAAGTGCCAGTGTAACAGATGAGTTCTCGTCTGAAACCTTGATACACCGAAAGAGATTGTCTAGTTTGTACACGAAGTGCGTCCAGTTTTTGCCGTAACCCTCTCTACTCTTTTGCACATGCTATGTGGGTGAAATGATGAAACCATGCCAAGTTTCGACATTTTCAGAGTTCATTTTGTAGTGACTTTCAATTTCACGGTCATTTAGCTCTCTAAACAAATCGGTAAATGACTGAAAAATAGCAAATGATGTCAGAAAGTTTTGAAAATTGATGACGTCGCTTTGAATGGTGTGTACGGAACGCAAAAAAACGTTGGACTTGTAACAAGTTTAAAAAAATGAAGTGCGAGTGTAACAGATGAGTTCTCGTCAGAAACCCTGATACTTCGAAAGAGATTGCCCAGTTTGTACACGAAG
>NW_025228809.1:23192-24384 GCF_018294505.1 Triticum aestivum
CGAAGTGCGTCCAGTTTTTTCCGTAACCCTCTCTACTCTTTTGCACATGCTATGTGGGTGAAATGATGATACCATGCCAAGTTTCGACATTTTCAGAGTTCATTTTGTAGTGATTTTCAATTTCACGGTCATTTAGCTCTCTAAACAAATCGGTAAATGACTGAAAAATAGCAAATGATGTCAGAAAGTGTGGAAAATTGATGACGTCGCTTTGAATGGTGTGTACGGAACGCAAAAAAACGTTGGAGTTGTAATAAGTTTAAAAAAATGAAGTGCCAGTGTAACAGATGAGTTCTCGTCCGAAACCCTGATACTCCGAAAGAGATTGTCCAGTTTGTACACGAAGTGCGTCCAGTTTTTGCCGTAACCCTCTCTACTCTTTTGCACATGCTATGTGGGTGAAATGATGATACCATGCCAAGTTTCGACATTTTCAGAGTTCATTTTGTAGTGATTTTCAATTTCACGGTCATTTAGCTCTCTAAACAAATCGGTAAATGACTGAAAAAGAGCAAATGATGTCAGAAAGTTTTGAAAATTGATGATGTCGCTTTGAATGGTGCGTACGGAATGCAACAAAGTCTGGAGTTGTTTAAAAAATGAAGTGCCAGTGTAACAGATGAGTTCTCGTCCGAAACCCTGATACTCCGAAAGAGATTGTCCAGTTTGTACACGAAGTGCGTCCAGTTTTTGCCGTAACCCTCTCTACTCTTTTGCACATGCTATGTGGGTGAAATGATGATACCATGCCAAGTTTCGACATTTTCAGAGTTAAGTTTTAGTGATTTTCAATTTCATGGTCATTTAGCTCTCTAAACAAATAGGTAAATGACTGAAAAATAGCAAATGATGTCAGAAAGTTTTGAAAATTGATGACGTCGCTTTGAACGGTGCTTACGGAACGCAAAAAAACGTTGGAGTTGTAATAAGTTTAAAAAAATGAAGTGCGAGTGTAACAGATGAGTTCTCGTCAGAAACCCTGATACTTCGAAAGAGATTGTCCAGTTTTTACACGAAGTGCGTCCAGTTTTTGCCGTAACCCTCTCTACTCTCTTGCACATGCTATGTGGGTGAAATGATGATACCATGCCAAGTTTCGACATTTTCAGAGTTCATTTTGTAGTGATTTTCAATTTCACGGTCATTTAGCTCTCTAAACAAATCGGTAAATGACTGAAAATAGCAAATGATG
>NW_025228809.1:24394-24928 GCF_018294505.1 Triticum aestivum
CTCTCTAAACAAATCGGTAAATGACTGAAAAATAGCAAATGATGTCAGAAAGTTTTGAAAATTGATGACGTCGCTTTGAACGGTGCTTACGGAACGCAAAAAAACGTTGGAGTTGTAATAAGTTTAAAAAAATGAAGTGCGAGTGTAACAGATGAGTTCTCGTCAGAAACCCTGATACTTCGAAAGAGATTGTCCAGTTTGTACACGAAGTGCGTCCAGTTTTTGCCGTAACCCTCTCTACTCTCTTGCACATGCTATGTGGGTGAAATGATGATACCATGCCAAGTTTCGACATTTTCAGAGTTCATTTTGTAGTGATTTTCAATTTCACGGTCATTTAGCTCTCTAAACATATCGGTAAATGACTGAAAATAGCAAATGATGTCAGAAAGTGTTGAAAATTGATGACGACGCTTTGAATGGTGCGTACGGAACGCAAAAGAAGTCTGGAGTTTTAATAAGTTTAAAAAATGGAGTGCCAGTGTAACCGATGAGTTCTCGTCCGAAACCCTGATACTCCGAAAGAGATTATCC
>NW_025228809.1:25867-27353 GCF_018294505.1 Triticum aestivum
GAAGTGCGTCCAGTTTTTGCCGTAACCCTCTCTACTCTTTTGCACATGCTATGTGGGTGAAATGATGATACCATGCCAAGTTTCGACATTTTCAGAGTTCATTTTGTAGTGATTTTCAATTTCACGGTCATTTAGCTCTCTAAACAAATCGGTAAATGACTGAAAAAGAGCAAATGATGTCAGAAAGTTTTGAAAATTGATGATGTCGCTTTGAATGGTGCGTACGGAATGCAACAAAGTCTGGAGTTGTTTAAAAAATGAAGTGCCAGTGTAACAGATGAGTTCTCGTCCGAAACCCTGATACTCCGAAAGAGATTGTCCAGTTTGTACACGAAGTGCGTCCAGTTTTTGCCGTAACCCTCTCTACTCTTTTGCACATGCTATGTGGGTGAAATGATGATACCATGCCAAGTTTCGACATTTTCAGAGTTAAGTTTTAGTGATTTTCAATTTCATGGTCATTTAGCTCTCTAAACAAATCGGTAAATGACTGAAAAATAGCAAATGATGTCAGAAAGTGTTGAAAATTGATGACGTCACTTTGAATGGTGCGTACGGAACGCCAAAACAGTCTGGAGTTGTAATAAGTTTAAAAAAATGAAGTGCCAGTGTAACAGATGAGTTCTCGTCCGAAACCCTGATACTTCGAAAGAGATTGTCCAGTTTGTACACGAAGTGCGTCCAGTTTTTGCCGTAATCCTCTCTACTCTCTTGCACATGCTATGTGGGTGAAATGATGATACCATGCCAAGTTTCGACATTTTCAGAGTTCATTTTGTAGTGATTTTCAATTTCACGGTCATTTAGCTGTCTAAACAAATCGGTAAATGACTGAAAAATAGCAAATGATGTCAGAAAGTGTTGAAAATTGATGACGTCGCTTTGAATGGTGCGTACGGAACGCAAAAAAAGTCTGGAGTTTTAATAAGTTTAAAAAATGGAGTGCCAGTGTAACAGATGAGTTCTCGTCCGAAACCCTGATACTCCGAAAGAGATTGTCCAGTTTGTACACGAAGTGCGTCCCGTTTTTGCCGTAACCCTCTCTACTCTTTTGCACATGCTATGTGGGTGAAATGATGATATCATGCCAAGTTTCGACATTTTTAGAGTTCATTTTGTAGTGATTTTTAATTTCACGGTCATTTAGCTCTCTAAACAAATCGGTAAATGACTGAAAAATAGCAAATGATGTCAGAAAGTTTTGAAAATTGATGACGTCGCTTTGAATGGTGTGTACGGAACGCAAAAAAGTGTGGAGTTGTAATAAGTTTGAAAAAATGAAGAGTCCATGTAACAGATGAGTTCTCGTCAGAAACCCTGATACTCCGAAAGAGATTGCCCAGTTTGTACACGAAGTGCGTCCAGTTTTTTCTGTAACCCTCTCTACTGTTTTGCACATGCTATGTGGGTGAAATGATGATACCATGCCAAGTTTCGACATTTTCAGAGTTCATTTTGTAGTGATTTTTAATTTCACGGTCATTTA
>NW_025228809.1:27644-27996 GCF_018294505.1 Triticum aestivum
CTCTCTAAACAAATCGGTAAATGACTGAAAAATAGCAAATGATGTCAGAAAGTTTTGAAAATTGATGACGTCGCTTTGAACGGTGCTTACGGAACGCAAAAAAACGTTGGAGTTGTAATAAGTTTAAAAAAATGAAGTGCGAGTGTAACAGATGAGTTCTCGTCAGAAACCCTGATACTTCGAAAGAGATTGTCCAGTTTGTACACGAAGTGCGTCCAGTTTTTGCCGTAACCCTCTCTACTCTCTTGCACATGCTATGTGGGTGAAATGATGATACCATGCCAAGTTTCGACATTTTCAGAGTTCATTTTGTAGTGATTTTCAATTTCACGGTCATTTAGCTCTCTAAACA
>NW_025228809.1:34133-35537 GCF_018294505.1 Triticum aestivum
GGAACGCAAAAAAAGTCTGGAGTTGTAATAAGTTTAAAAAATGAAGTGCCAGTCTACCAGATGAGTTCTCGTCCGAAACCCTGATACTCCGAAAGAGATTGTCCAGTTTGTACACGAACTGCGTCCAGTTTTTGCCGTAACCCTCTCTACTCTTTTGCAAATGCTATGTGGGTGAAATGATGATACCATGCCAAATTTCGACATTTTCAGAGTTCATTTTGTAGTGATTTTCAATTTCACGGTCATTTAGCTCTCTAAGCAAATCGTTAAATGACTGAAAAAGAGCAAATGATGTCAGAAAGTTTTGAAAATTGATGACGTCGCTTTGAATGGTGCGTACGGAACGCAAAAAAAGTCTGGAGTTGTAATAAGTTTAAAAAATGAAGTGCCAGTGTAACAGATGAGTTCTCGTCCGAAACCCTGATACTCCGAAAGAGATTGTCCAGTTTGTACACGAACTGCGTCCAGTTTTTGCCGTAACCCTCTCTACTCTTTTGCACATGCTATGTGGGTGAAATGATGATACCATGCCAAGTTTCGACATTTTCAGAGTTAAGTTTTAGGGATTTTCAATTTCACGGTCATTTAGCTCTCTAAACAAATCGGTAAATGACTGAAAAATAGCAAATGATGCCAGAAAGTGTTGAAAATTGATGACGTCGCTTTGAATGGTGCGTACGGAACGCAAAAAGTCGGGAGTTGTAATAAGTTTAAAAAAATGAAGTGCCAGTGTAACAGATGAGTTTTCGTCCGAAACCCTGATACTCCGAAAGAGATTGTCCAGTTTGTACACGAAGTGCGTCCAGTTTTTGCCGTAACCCTCTCTACTCTTTTGAACATGCTATGTGGGTGAAATGATGATACCATGCCAAGTTTCGACATTTGCAGAGTTAACTTTTAGTGATTTTCAATTTCACGGTCATTTAGCTCTCTAAACAAATCGGTAAATGACTGAAAATAGCAAATGATGCCAGAAAGTGTTGAAAATTGATGACGTCCCTTTGAATGGTGCGTACGGAACGCAAAAAAAGTTTGGAGTTGTAATAAGTTTAAAAAAATGAAAGTACCAGTGTAACAGATGAGTTCTCGTCCGAAACCCTGATACTCCGAAAGAGATTGTCCAGTTTGTACATGAAGTGCGTCCAGTTTTTGCCGTAACCCTCTCTACTCTTTTGAACATGCTATGTGGGTGAAATGATGATACCATGCCAAATTTCGACATTTTCAGAGTTCATTTTGTAGTGATTTTCAATTTCACGGTCATTTAGCTCTCTAAGCAAATCGTTAAATAACTGAAAAATAGCAAATGATGTCAGAAAGTTTTGAAAATTGATGACGTCGCTTTGAATGGTGCGTACGGAACGCAAAAAAGTCGGGAGTTGTAATAAGTTAAAAAAAATGAAG
>NW_025228809.1:35856-36383 GCF_018294505.1 Triticum aestivum
GTCGCTTTGAATGGTGCGTACGGCACGCAAAAAAAGTCTGGAGTTGTAATAAGTTTAAAAAAATGAAGTGCCAGTGTACCAGATGAGTTCTCGTCGGAAACCCTGATACTCCGAAAGAGATTGTCCAGTTTGTACACGAAGTGCGTCCAGTTTTTGCCGTAACCCTCTCTACTCTTTTGAACATGCTATGTGGGTGAAATGATGATACCATGCCCAATTTCGACATTTTCAGAGTTCATTTTGTAGTGATTTTCAATTTCACGGTCACTTAGCTCTCTAAGCAAATCGTTAAATGACTGAAAAATAGCAAATGATGTCAGAAAGTTTTGAAAATTGATGACGTCGCTTTGAATGGTGCGTACGGAACGCAAAAAAAGTCTGGAGTTGTAATAAGTTTAAAAAATGAAGTGCCAGTGTAACAGATGAGTTCTCGTCCGAAACCCTGATACTCCGAAAGAGATTGTCCAGTTTGTACACGAAGTGCGTCCAGTTTTTGCCGTAACCCTCTCTACTCTTTTGCACATGCT
>NW_025228810.1:0-6890 GCF_018294505.1 Triticum aestivum
AAAACTATCAAAATTTTCCTAAACCGTGACAAAAAACTACCAAGTCGCGAAAACGCTCGCTTAGCCCGCGCTAACCCCGAATCTGATCGGCGGGGCCCGCCCGTCAGGTGCCAACATGGCATGTTTTTGCAGAAACCCCCCTTACGTTGTATGTAATCACAAAAATGCCCATGTTTTTGCATAAAACCCCCCTGCTTTATATGTAATCACATAAATACCCGTCATTTTTGCGGAAAAAATGTTAACGTGACAGACTTTTTTTTTGTTCGGACTTGTTTGAATGTTTCCAACGAACTGGACAAATAAATAAACTAAACGACCCACCCAGCGGGAGTATTTAACCAAAAACTAACACAATTGACGGAAACGTGACGAAAAACTACCACTCTACGATTTTGTGCGAAAAACTATCAAATTTTTCCTAAACCGTGGCAAAAAACTACCAAGTCGCGAAAACGCTCGCTTAGCCCGCGCTAACCCCGAATCTGACCGACGGGGCCCGCCCGTCAGGTGCCAACATGGCATGTTTTTTGCAGAAACCCCCCTTATGTTGGATGTAATCACAAAAATGCCCATGTTTTTTTGCATAAAACCCCCCTGCTTTATACGTAATCACATAAATACCCGTCATTTTTGCGGAAAAAATATTAACGTGAGAGACTTTTTTTTTGTTCGGACTTGTTTGAATGTTTCCAACGAACTGGACAAATAAATAAACTAAACGACCCACCCAGCGGGAGTATTTAACCAAAAACTACCACAATTGACGGAAACGTGACGAAAAACTACCACTCTACGATTTTGTGCGAAAAACTATCAAAATTTTCCTAAACCGTGGCAAAAAACAACCAACTCGCGAAAACGCTCGCTTAGCCCGCGCTAACCCCGAATCTGACCGGCGGGGCCCGCCCGTCAGGTGCCAACATGGCATGTTTTTTGCAGAAACCCCCCTTACGTTGTATGTAATCACAAAAATGCCCATGTTTTTTTGCATAAAACCCCCCTGCTTTATATGTAATCACATAAATACCCGTCATTTTTTCGGAAAAAATGTTAACGTGAGAGACTTTTTTTTGTTCGGACTTGTTTGAATGTTTCCAACGAAATGGACAAATAAATAAACTAAACGACCCACCCAGCGGTAGTATTTAACCAAAAACTACCACAATTGACGGAAACGTGACGAAAAACTACCACTCTACGATGTTGTGCGAAAAACTATCAAATTTTTCCTAAACCGTGGCAAAAAACTACCAAGTCGCGAAAACGCTCGCTTAGCCCGCGCTAACCCCGAATCTGACCGGCGGGGCCCGCCCGTCAGGTGACAACATGGCATGTTTTTTGCAGAAACCCCCCTTACGTTGTATGTAATCACAAAAATGCCCATGTTTTTTGCATAAAACCCCCCTGCTTTATACGTAATCACATAAATACCCGTCATTTTTGCGGAAAAAAAGTTAACGTGAGAGACTTTTTTTTTGTTCGGACTTGTTTGAATGTTTCCAACGAACTGGACAAATAAATAAACTAAACGACCCACCTAGCGGGAGTATTTAACCAAAAACTACCACAATTGACGGAAACGTGACGAAAAACTACCACTCTACGATTTTGTGCGAAAAACTATCAAAATTTTCCTAAACCGTGGCAAAAAACTACCAACCTGCGAAAACGCTCGCTTAGCCCGCGCTAACCCCGAATCTGACCGGCGGGGCCCGCCCGTCAGGTGCCAACATGGCATGTTTTTTGCAGAAACCCCCCTTACGTTGTATGTAATCACAAAAATGCCCATGTTTTTTGCATAAAACCCCCCTGCTTTATATGTAATCACATAAATACCCGTCATTTTTGCGGAAAAAATGTTAACGTGAGAGACTTTTTTTTTGTTCGGACTTGTTTGAATGTTTCCAACGAACTGGACAAATAAATAAACTAAACGACCCACCCAGCGGTAGTATTTAACCAAAAACTACCACAATTGACGGAAACGTGACGAAAAACTACCACTCTACGATGTTGTGCGAAAAACTATCAAATTTTTCCTAAACCGTGGCAAAAAACTACCAAGTCGCGAAAACGCTCGCTTAGCCCGCGCTAACCCCGAATCTGACCGGCGGGGCCCGCCCGTCAGGTTCCAACATGGCATGTTTTTTGCAGAAACCCCCCTTACGTTGTATGTAATCACAAAAATGCCCATGTTTTTTGCATAAAACCCCCCTGCTTTATACGTAATCACATAAATACCCGTCATTTTTGCGGAAAAATGTTAACGTGAGAGACTTTTTTTTTGTTCGGACTTGTTTGAATGTTTCCAACTAACTGGACAAATAAATAAACTAAACGACCCACCCAGCGGGAGTATTTAACCAAAAACTACCACAATTGACGGAAACGTGACGAAAAACTACCACTCTACGATTTTGTGCGAAAAACTATCAAAATTTTCCTAAACCGTGGCAAAAAACTACCAAGTCGCGAAAACGCTCGCTTAGCCCGCGCTAACCCCGAATCTGATCGGCGGGGCCCGCCCGTCAGGTGCCAACATGGCATGTTTTTTGCAGAAACCCCCCTTACGTTGTATGTAATCACAAAAATGCCCATGTTTTTTGCATAAAACCCCCCTGCTTTATATGTAATCACATAAATACCCGTCATTTTTGCGGAAAAAATGTTAACGTGAGAGACTTTTTTTTTGTTCGGACTTGTTTGAATGTTTCCAACGAACTGGACAAATAAATAAACTAAACGACCCACCCAGCGGTAGTATTTAACCAAAAACTACCACAATTGACGGAAACGTGACGAAAAACTACCACTCTACGATGTTGTGCGAAAAACTATCAAATTTTTCCTAAACCGTGGCAAAAAACTACCAAGTCGCGAAAACGCTCGCTTAGCCCGCGCTAACCCCGAATCTGACCGGCGGGGCCCGCCCGTCAGGTGACAACATGGCATGTTTTTTGCAGAAACCCCCCTTACGTTGTATGTAATCACAAAAATGCCCATGTTTTTTGCATAAAACCCCCCTGCTTTATACGTAATCACATAAATACCCGTCATTTTTGCGGAAAAAATGTTAACGTGAGAGACTTTTTTTTTGTTCGGACTTGTTTGAATGTTTCCAACGAACTGGACAAATAAATAAACTAAACGACCCACCCAGCGGGAGTATTTAACCAAAAACTACCACAATTGACGGAAACGTGACGAAAAACTACCACTCTACGATTTTGTGCGAAAAACTATCAAAATTTTCCTAAACCGTGGCAAAAAACTACCAACCTGCGAAAACGCTCGCTTAGCCCGCGCTAACCCCGAATCTGACCGGCGGGGCCCGCCCGTCAGGTGCCAACATGGCATGTTTTTTGCAGAAACCCCCCTTACGTTGTATGTAATCACAAAAATGCCCATGTTTTTTGCATAAAACCCCCCTACTTTATATGTAATCACGTAAATACCCGTCATTTTTGCGGAAAAAATGTTAACGTGAGAGACTTTTTTTTTGTTCGGACTTGTTTGAATGTTTCCAACGAACTGGACAAATAAATAAACTAAACGACCCACCCAGCGGTAGTATTTAACCAAAAACTAACACAATTGACGGAAACGTGACGAAAAACTACCACTCTACGATGTTGTGCGAAAAACTATCAAATTTTTCCTAAACCGTGGCAAAAAACTACCAAGTCGCGAAAACGCTCGCTTAGCCCGCGCTAACCCCGAATCTGACCGGCGGGGCCCGCCCGTCAGGTGCCAACATGGCATGTTTTTTGCAGAAACCCCCCTTACGTTGTATGTAATCACAAAAATGCCCATGTTTTTTGCATAAAACCCCCCTGCTTTATACGTAATCACATAAATACCCGTCATTTTTGCGGAAAAAATGTTAACGTGAGAGACTTTTTTTTTGTTCGGACTTGTTTGAATGTTTCCAACGAACTGGACAAATAAATAAACTAAACGACCCACCCAGCGGGAGTATTTAACCAAAAACTAACACAATTGACGGAAACGTGACGAAAAACTACCACTCTACGATTTTGTGCGAAAAACTATCAAATTTTTCCTAAACCGTGGCAAAAAACTACCAAGTCGCGAAAACGCTCGCTTAGCCCGCGCTAACCCCGAATCTGACCGACGGGGCCCGCCCGTCAGGTGCCAACATGGCATGTTTTTTGCAGAAACCCCCCTTATGTTGTATGTAATCACAAAAATGCCCATGTTTTTTGCATAAAACCCCCCTGCTTTATACGTAATCACATAAATACCCGTCATTTTTGCGGAAAAAATGTTAACGTGAGAGACTTTTTTTGTTCGGACCTGTTTGCATGTTTCCAACGAACTGGACAAATAAATAAACTAAACGACCCACCCAGCGGGAGTATTTAACCAAAAACTACCACAATTGACGGAAACGTGACGAAAAACTACCACTCTACGATTTTGTGCGAAAAGCTATCAAAATTTTCCTAAACCGTGACAAAAAACTACCAAGTCGCGAAAACGCTCGCTTAGCCCGCGCTAACCCCGAATCTGACTGGCGGGGCCCGCCCGTCAGGTGCCAACATGGCATGTTTTTTGCAGAAACCCCCCTTACGTTGTATGTAATCACAAAAATGCCCATGTTTTTTGCATAAAACCCCCCTGCTTTATATGTAATCACATAAATACCCGTCATTTTTGCGGAAAAAATGTTAACGTGAGAGACTTTTTTTTGTTCGGACTTGTTTGAATGTTTCCAACGAACTGGACAAATAAATAAACTAAACGACCCACCCAGCGGTAGTATTTAACCAAAAACTACCACAATTGACGGAAACGTGACGAAAAACTACCACTCTACGATGTTGTGCGAAAAACTATCAAATTTTTCCTAAACCGTGGCAAAAAACTACCAAGTCGCGAAAACGCTCGCTTAGCCCGCGCTAACCCCGAATCTGACCGGCGGGGCCCGCCCGTCAGGTGCCAACATGGCATGTTTTTTGCAGAAACCCCCCTTACGTTGTATGTAATCACAAAAATGCCCATGTTTTTTGCATAAAACCCCCCTGCTTTATACGTAATCACATAAATACCCGTCATTTTTGCGGAAAAAATGTTAACGTGAGAGACTTTTTTTTTGTTCGGACTTGTTTGAATGTTTCCAACGAACTGGACAAATAAATAAACTAAACGACCCACCCAGCGGGAGTATTTAACCAAAAACTACCACAATTGACGGAAACGTGACGAAAAACTACCACTCTACGATTTTGTGCGAAAAACTATCAAATTTTTCCTAAACCGTGGCAAAAAACTACCAAGTCGCGAAAACGCTCGCTTAGCCCGCGCTAACCCCGAATCTGACCGGCGGGGCCCGCCCGTCAGGTGCCAACATGGCATGTTTTTTGCAGAAACCCCCCTTACGTTGTATGTAATCACAAAAATGCCCATGTTTTTTGCATAAAACCCCCCTGCTTTATACGTAATCACATAAATACCCGTCATTTTGCGGAAAAAATGTTAACGTGAGAGACTTTTTTTTGTTCGGACTTGTTTGAATGTTTCCAACGAACTGGACAAATAAATAAACTAAATGACCCACCCAGCGGGAGTATTTAACCAAAAACTACCACGATTGACGGAAACGTGACGAAAAACTACCACTCTACGATTTTGTGCCAAAAACTATCAAAATTTTCCTAAACCATGGCAAAAAACTACCAAGTCGCGAAAACGCTCGCTTAGCCCGTGCTAACCCCGAATCTGACCGGCGGGGCTCGCCAGTCAGGTGCCAACATGGCATGTTTTTTGCAGAAACCCCCTTATGTTGTATGTAATCACAAAAATGCCCATGTTTTTTGCATAAAACCCCCCTACTTTATACGTAATCACATAAATACCCGTCATTTTGCGGAAAAAATGTTAACGTGAGAGACTTTTTTTGTTCGGACTTGTTTGAATGTTTCCAACGAACTGGACAAATAAATAAACTAAACGACCCACCCAGCGGGAGTATTTAACCAAAAACTACCACAATTGACGGAAACGTGACGAAAAACTACCACTCTACGATTTTGTGCGAAAAGCTATCAAATTTTTCCTAAACCGTGGCAAAAAAACTCCCAAGTCGCGAAAACGCTCGCTTAGCCCGCGCTAACCCCGAATCTGACCGGCGGGGCCCGCCCGTCAGGTGCCAACATGGCATGTTTTTTGCCGGAACCCCCCTTACGTTGTATGTAATCACAAAAATGCCCATGTTTTTTGCATAAGACCCCCCTGCTTTATACGTAATCACATAAATACCCGTCATTTTTGCGGAAAAAATGTTAACGTGAGAGACTTTTTTTTGTTCGGACTTGTCTGAATGTTTCCAACAAACTGGACAAATAAATAAACTAAACGACCCACCCAGCGGGAGTATTTAACCAAAAACTATCACAATTGACGGAAACGTGACGAAAAACTACCACTCTACGATTTTGTGCGAAAAGCTATCAAATTTTTCCTAAACCGTGGCAAAAAAACTCCCAAGTCGCGAAAACGCTCGCTTAGCCCGCGCTAACCCCGAATCTGACCGGCGGGGCCCGCCCGTCAGGTGCCAACATGGCATGTTTTTTGCAGGAACCCCCCTTATGTTGTATGTAATCACAAAAATGCCCATTTTTTGCATAAAACCCCCCTGCTTTATACGTAATCACATAAATACCCGTCATTTTTGCGGAAAAAATGTTAACGTGAGAGACTTTTTTTTTGTTCGGACTTGTTTGAATGTTTCCAACGAAATGGACAAATAAATAAACTAAACGACCCACCCAGCGGGAGTATTTAACCAAAAACTACCACAATTGACGGAAACGTGACGAAAAACTACCACTCTACGATTTTGTGCGAAAACTATCAAATTTTTC
>NW_025228810.1:7378-9596 GCF_018294505.1 Triticum aestivum
GTTGTATGTAATCACAAAAATGCCCATGTTTTTGCATAAAACCCCCCTGCTTTATATGTAATCACATAAATACCCGTCATTTTTGCGGAAAAATGTTAACGTGAGAGACTTTTTTTTGTTCGGACTTGTTTGAATGTTTCCAACGAACTGGACAAATAAATAAACTAAACGACCCACCCAGCGGGAGTATTTAACCAAAAACTACCACAATTGACGGAAACGTGACGAAAAACTACCACTCTACGATTTTGTGCGAAAAACTATCAAAATTTTCCTAAACCCTAGCAAAAAACTACCAAGTCGCGAAAACGCTCGCTTAGCCCGCGCTAACCCCGAATCTGACCGGCGGGGCCCGCCAGTCAGGTGCCAACATGGCATGTTTTTTGCAGAAACCCCCTTACGTTGTATGTAATCACAAAAATGCCCATGTTTTTTGCATAAAACCCCCCTACTTTATACGTAATCTCATAAATACCCGTCATTTTGCGGAAAAAATGTTAACGTGAGAGACTTTTTTTGTTCGGACTTGTTTGACTGTTTCCAACGAACTGGACAAATAAATAAACTAAACGACCCACCCAGCGGGAGTATTTAACAGAAAACTACCACAATTGACGGAAACGTGACGAAAAACTACCACTCTACGATTTTGTGCGAAAAACTATCAAAATTTTCCTAAACCGTGACAAAAAACTACCAAGTCGCGAAAACGCTCGCTTAGCCCGCGCTAACCCCGAATCTGATAGGCGGGGCCCGCCCGTCAGGTGCCAACATGGCATGTTTTTTGCAGAAACCCCCCTTACGTTGTATGTAATCACAAAAATGCCCATGTTTTTGCATAAAACCCCCTGCTTTATATGTAATCACATAAATACCCGTCATTTTTGCGGAAAAAATGTTAACGTGAGAGACTTTTTTTTGTTCGGACTTGTTTTAATGTTTCCAACGAACTGGACAAATAAATAAACTAAACGACCCACCCAGCGGGAGTATTTAACCAATAACTAACACAATTGACGGAAACGTGACGAAAAACTACCACTCTACGATTTTGTGCGAAAAACTATCAAATTTTTCCTAAACCGTGGCAAAAAACTACCAAGTCGCGAAAATGCTCGCTTAGCCCGCGCTAACCCCGAATCTGACCGACGGGGCCCGCCCGTCAGGTGCCAACATGGCATGTTTTTTGAAGAAACCCCCCTTACGTTGTATGTAATCACAAAAATGACCATGTTTTTTGCATAAAAACCCCCTGCTTTATATGTAATCACATAAATACCCGTCATTTTTGCGGAAAAATGTTAACGTGAGAGACTTCTTTTTTGTTCGGACTTGTTTGAATGTTTGCAACGAACTGGACAAATAAATAAACTAAACGACCCACCCAGCGGGAGTATTTAACCAAAAACTAACACAATTGACGGAAACGTGACGAAAAACTACCACTCTACGATTTTGTGCGAAAAACTATCAAATTTTTCCTAAACCGTGGCAAAAAACTACCAAGTCGCGAAAACGCTCGCTTAGCCCGCGCTAACCCCGAATCTGACCGACGGGGCCCGCCCGTCAGATGCCAACATCGCATGTTTTTTGCAGAAACCCCCCTTACGTTGTATGTAATCACAAAACTGCCCATGTTTTTTGCATAAAACCCCCCTGCTTTATACGTAATCACATAAATACCCGTCATTTTTGCGGAAAAAATGTTAACGTGAGAGACTTTTTTTTGTTCGGACCTGTTTGCATGTTTCCAACGAACTGGACAAATAAATAAACTAAATGACCCACCCAGCGGGAGTATTTAACCAAAAACTACCACAATTGACGGAAACGTGACGAAAAACTACCACTCTACGATTTTGTGCGAAAAGCTATCAAATTTTTCCTAAACCGTGGCAAAAAACTACCAAGTCGCGAAAATGCTAGCTTAGCCCGCGCTAACCCCGAATCTGACCGGCGGGCCCGCCCGTCAGGTGCCAACATGGCATGTTTTTTGCAGAAACCCCCCTTACGTTGTATGTAATCACAAAAATGCCCATGTTTTTTGCATAAAACCCCCCTGCTTTATACGTAATCACATAAATACCCGTCATTTTTGCGGAAAAAATGTTAACGTGAGAGACTTTTTTTTGTTCGGACTTGTTTGAATGTTTCCAACGAACTGGACAAATAAATAAACTAAACGACCCACCCAGCGGGAGTATTTAACCAAAAACTA
>NW_025228810.1:9606-10548 GCF_018294505.1 Triticum aestivum
CCACAATTGACGGAAACGTGACGAAAAACTACCACTCTACGATTTTGTGCGAAAAACTATCAAAATTTTCCTAAACCGTGGCAAAAAACTACCAACTCGCGAAAACGCTCGCTTAGCCCGCGCTAACCCCGAATCTGACCGGCGGGGCACGCCCGTCAGGTGCCAACATGGCATGTTTTTTGCAGAAACCCCCCTTACGTTGTATGTAATCACAAAAATGCCCATGTTTTTTGCATAAAACCCCCCTGCTTTATATGTAATCACATAAATACCCGTCATTTTATTGGAAAAAATGTTAACGTGAGAGACTTTTTTTTTGTTCGGACTTGTTTGAATGTTTCCAACGAACTGGACAAATAAATAAACTAAACGACCCACCCAGCGGTAGTATTTAACCAAAAACTACCACAATTGACGGAAACGTGACGAAAAACTACCACTCTACGATGTTGTGCGAAAAACTATCAAATTTTTCCTAAACCGTGGCAAAAAACTACCAAGTCGCGAAAACGCTCGCTTAGCCCGCGCTAACCCCGAATCTGACCAGCGGGGCCCGCTCGTGAGGTGACAACATGGCATGTTTTTTGCAGAAACCCCCCTTACGTTGTATGTAATCACAAAAATGCCCATGTTTTTTGCATAAACCCCCCTGCTTTATACGTAATCACATAAATACCCGTCATTTTTGCGAAAAAATGTTAACGTGAGAGACTTTTTTTTTGTTCGGACTTGTTTGAATGTTTCCAAGAAACTGGACAAATAAATAAACTAAACGACCCACCCAGCGGGAGTATTTAACCAAAAACTACCACAATTGACGGAAACGTGACGAAAAACTACCACTCTACGATTTTGTGCGAAAAGCTATCAAATTTTTCCTAAACCGTGGCGAAAAAACTCCCAAGTCGCGAAAACGCTCGCTTAGCCCGCGCTAACCCCGAA
>NW_025228810.1:10620-12989 GCF_018294505.1 Triticum aestivum
TAATCACAAAAATGCCCATGTTTTTGCATAAAACCCCCCTGCTTTATATGTAATCACATAAATACCCGTCATTTTTGCGGAAAAATGTTAACGTGAGAGACTTTTTTTTTGTTCGGACTTGTTTGAATGTTTCCAACGAACTGGACAAATAAATAAACTAAACGACCCACCCAGCGGGAGTATTTAACCAAAAACTACCACAATTGACGGAAACGTGACGAAAAACTACCACTCTACGATTTTGTGCGAAAAACTATCAAAATTTTCCTAAACCGTGGCAAAAAACTACCAACCTGCGAAAACGCTCGCTTAGCCCGCGCTAACCCCGAATCTGACCGGCGGGGCCCGCCCATCAGGTGCCAACATGGCATGTTTTTTGCAGAAACCCCCCTTACGTTGTATGTAATCACAAAAATGCCCATGTTTTTTGCATAAAACCCCCCTGCTTTATACGTAATCACATAAATACCCGTCATTTTGCGGAAAAAATGTTAACGTGAGAGACTTTTTTTTGTTCGGACTTGTTTGAATGTTTCCAACGAACTGGACAAATAAATAAACTAAATGACCCACCCAGCGGGAGTATTTAACCAAAAACTACCACGATTGACGGAAACGTGACGAAAAACTACCACTCTACGATTTTGTGCGAAAAACTATCAAAATTTTCCTAAACCATGGCAAAAAACTACCAAGTCGCGAAAACGCTCGCTTAGCCCGCGCTAACCCCGAATCTGACCAGCGGGGCCCGCTCGTGAGGTGACAACATGGCATGTTTTTTGCAGAAACCTCCCTTACGTTGTATGTAATCACAAAAATGCCCATGTTTTTTGCATAAACCCCCCCTGCTTTATACGTAATCACATAAATACCCGTCATTTTTGCGAAAAAATGTTAACGTGAGAGACTTTTTTTTTGTTCGGACTTGTTTGAATGTTTCCAAGAAACTGGACAAATAAATAAACTAAACGACCCACCCAGCGGGAGTATTTAACCAAAAACTACCACAATTGACGGAAACGTGACGAAAAACTACCACTCTACGATTTTGTGCGAAAAGCTATCAAATTTTTCCTAAACCGTGGCGAAAAAACTCCCAAGTCGCGAAAACGCTCGCTTAGCCCGCGCTAACCCCGAATCTGACCGGCGGGGCCCGCCCGTCAGGTGCCAACATGGCATGTTTTTTGCAGGAACCCCCCTTATCTTGTATGTAATCACAAAAATGCCCATGTTTTTTGCATAAGACCCCCCTGCTTTATACGTAATCACATAAATACCCGTCATTTTTGCGGAAAAAATGTCAACGTGAGAGACTTTTTTTTGTTCGGACTTGTTTGAATGTTTCCAACAAACTGGACAAATAAATAAACTAAACGACCCACCCAGCGGGAGTATTTAACCAAAAACTACCACAATTGACGGAAACGTGACGAAAAACTACCACTCTACGATTTTGTGCGAAAAGCTATCAAATTTTTCCTAAACCGTGGCAAAAAAACTCCCAAGTCGCGAAAACGCTCGCTTAGCCCGCGCTAACCCCGAATCTGACCGGCGGGGCCCGCCCGTCAGGTGCCAACATGGCATGTTTTTTGCAGGAACCCCCCTTATGTTGTATGTAATCACAAAAATGCCCATTTTTTGCATAAAACCCCCCTGCTTTATACGTAATCACATAAATACCCGTCATTTTTGCGGAAAAAATGTTAACGTGAGAGACTTTTTTTTTGTTCGGACTTGTTTGAATGTTTCCAACGAAATGGACAAATAAATAAACTAAACGACCCACCCAGCGGGAGTATTTAACCAAAAACTACCACAATTGACGGAAACGTGACGAAAAACTACCACTCTACGATTTTGTGCGAAAACTATCAAATTTTTCCTAAACCGTGGCAAAAAACTGCCAAGTCGCGAAAACGCACGCTTAGCCCGCGCTAACCCCGAATCTGACCTGCGGGGCCCGATCGTCAGGTGCCAACATGGCATGTTTTTTGCAGAAAACCCCCTTATGTTGTATCTAATCACAAAAATGCCCATGTTTTTGCATAAAACCCCCCTGCTTTATATGTAATCACATAAATACCCGTCATTTTTGCGGAAAAATGTTAACGTGAGAGACTTTTTTTTTGTTCGGACTTGTTTGAATGTTTCCAACGAACTGGACAAATAAATAAACTAAACGACCCACCCAGCGGGAGTATTTAACCAAAAACTACCACAATTGACGGAAACGTGACGAAAAACTACCACTCTACGATTTTGTGCGAAAAACTATCAAAATTTTCCTAAACCGTGGCAAAAAACTACCAACCTGCGAAAACGCTCGCTTAGCCCGCGCTAACCCCGAATCTGACCGGCGGGGCCCGCCC
>NW_025228810.1:15477-36368 GCF_018294505.1 Triticum aestivum
ATGTTTTTTGCATAAGACCCCCCTGCTTTATACGTAATCACATAAATACCCGTCATTTTTGCGGAAAAAATGTTAACGTGAGAGACTTTTTTTTGTTCGGACTTGTCTGAATGTTTCCAACAAACTGGACAAATAAATAAACTAAACGACCCACCCAGCGGGAGTATTTAACCAAAAACTATCACAATTGACGGAAACGTGACGAAAAACTACCACTCTACGATTTTGTGCGAAAAGCTATCAAATTTTTCCTAAACCGTGGGAAAAAAACTCCCAAGTCGCGAAAACGCTCGCTTAGCCCGCGCTAACCCCGAATCTGACCGGCGGGGCCCGCCCGTCAGGTGCCAACATGGCATGTTTTTTGCAGGAACCCCCCTTATGTTGTATGTAATCACAAAAATGCCCATTTTTTGCATAAAACCCCCCTGCTTTATACGTAATCACATAAATACCCGTCATTTTTGCGGAAAAAATGTTAACGTGAGAGACTTTTTTTTTGTTCGGACTTGTTTGAATGTTTCCAACGAAATGGACAAATAAATAAACTAAACGACCCACCCAGCGGGAGTATTTAACCAAAAACTACCACAATTGACGGAAACGTGACGAAAAACTACCACTCTACGATTTTGTGCGAAAAACTATCAAATTTTTCCTAAACCGTGGCAAAAAACTACCAAGTCGCGAAAACGCACGCTTAGCCCGCGCTAACCCCGAATCTGACCGGCGGGGCCCGCCCGTCAGGTGCCAACATGGCATGTTTTTTGCAGAAAACCCCCTTATGTTGTATGTAATCACAAAAATGCCCATGTTTTTGCATAAAACCCCCCTGCTTTATATGTAATCACATAAATACCCGTCATTTTTGCGGAAAAATGTTAACGTGAGAGACTTTTTTTTGTTCGGACTTGTTTGAATGTTTCCAACGAACTGGACAAATAAATAAACTAAACGACCCACCCAGCGGGAGTATTTAACCAAAAACTACCACAATTAACGGAAACGTGACGAAAAACTACCACTCTACGATTTTGTGCGAAAAACTATCAAAATTTTCCTAAACCCTAGCAAAAAACTACCAAGTCGCGAAAACGCTCGCTTAGCCCGCGCTAACCCCGAATCTGACCGGCGGGGCCCGCCAGTCAGGTGCCAACATGGCATGTTTTTTGCAGAAACCCCCTTACGTTGTATGTAATCACAAAAATGCCCATGTTTTTTGCATAAAACCCCCCTACTTTATACGTAATCTCATAAATACCCGTCATTTTGCGGAAAAAATGTTAACGTGAGAGACTTTTTTTTGTTCGGACTTGTTTGACTGTTTCCAACGAACTGGACAAATAAATAAACTAAACGACCCACCCAGCGGGAGTATTTAACAGAAAACTACCACAATTGACGGAAACGTGACGAAAAACTAGCACTCTACGATTTTGTGCGAAAAACTATCAAAATTTTCCTAAACCGTGACAAAAAACTACCAAGTCGCGAAAACGCTCGCTTAGCCCGCGCTAACCCCGAATCTGATAGGCGGGGCCCGCCCGTCAGGTGCCAACATGGCATGTTTTTTGCAGAAACCCCCCTTACGTTGTATGTAATCACAAAAATGCCCATGTTTTTGCATAAAACCCCCTGCTTTATATGTAATCACATAAATACCCGTCATTTTTGCGGAAAAAATGTTAACGTGAGAGACTTTTTTTTTTGTTCGGACTTGTTTGAATGTTTCCAACGAACTGGACAAATAAATAAACTAAACGACCCACCCAGCGGGAGTATTTAACCAAAAACTAACACAATTGACGGAAACGTGACGAAAAACTACCACTCTACGATTTTGTGCGAAAAACTATCAAATTTTTCCTAAACCGTGGCAAAAAACTACCAAGTCGCGAAAATGCTCGCGTAGCCCGCGCTAACCCCGAATCTGACCGACGGGGCCCGCCCGTCAGGTGCCAACATGGCATGTTTTTTGCAGAAACCCCCCTTACGTTGTATGTAATCACAAAAATGCCCATGTTTTTTGCATAAACCCCACCTGCTTTATATGTAATCACATAAATACCCGTCATTTTTGCGGAAAAATGTTAACGTGAGAGACTTCTTTTTTGTTCGGACTTGTTTGAATGTTTGCAACGAACTGGACAAATAAATAAACTAAACGACCCACCCAGCGGGAGTATTTAACCAAAAACTAACACAATTGACGGAAACGTGACGAAAAACTACCACTCTACGATTTTGTGCGAAAAACTATCAAAATTTTCCTAAACCCTGGCAAAAAACTACCATGTCGCGAAAACGCTCGCTTAGCCCGCGCTAACCCCAAATCTGACCGGCGGGGCCCGCCAGTCAGGTGCCAACATGGCCTGTTTTTTGCAGAAACCCCCTTACGTTGTATGTAATCACAAAAATGCCCATGTTTTTTGCATAAAACCCCCCTACTTTATACGTAATCTCATAAATACCCGTCATTTTGCGGAAATAATGTTAACGTGAGAGACTTTTTTTTGTTCGGACTTGTTTGACTGTTTCCAACGAACTGGACAAATAAATAAACTAAACGACCCACCCAGCGGGAGTATTTAACCAAAAACTACCACAATTGACGGAAACGTGACGAAAAACTACCACTCTACGATTTTGTGCGAAAAACTATCAAAATTTTCCTAAACCGTGACAAAAAACTACCAAGTCGCGAAAACGCTCGCTTAGCCCGCGCTAACCCCGAATCTGATCGGCGGGGCCCGCCCGTCAGGTGCCAACATGGCATGTTTTTTGCAGAAACCCCCCTTACGTTGTATGTAATCACAAAAATGCCCATGTTTTTGCATAAAACCCCCCTGCTTTATATGTAATCACATAAATACCCGTCATTTTTGCGGAAAAAATGTTAACATGAGAGACTTTTTTTTGTTCGGACTTGTTTGAATGTTTCCAACGAACTGGACAAATAAATAAACTAAACGACCCACCCAGCGGGAGTATTTAACCAAAAACTAACACAATTGACGGAAACGTGACGAAAAACTACCACTCTACGATTTTGTGCGAAAAACTATCAAATTTTTCCTAAACCGTGGCAAAAAACTACCAAGTCGCGAAAACGCTCGCTTAGCCCGCGCTAACCCCGAATCTGACCGACGGGGCCCGCCCGTCAGGTGCCAACATGGCATGTTTTTTGCAGAAACCCCCCTTACGTTGTATGTAATCACAAAAATGCCCATGTTTTTTGCATAAAACCCCCCTGCTTTATACGTAATCACATAAATACCCGTCATTTTTGCGAAAAAATGTTAACGTGAGAGACTTTTTTTTTGTTCGGACTTATTTGAATGTTTCCAACGAACTGGACAAATAAATAAACTAAACGACCCACCCAGCGGGAGTATTTAACCAAAAACTACCACAATTGACGGAAACGTGACGAAAAACTACCACTCTACGATTTTGTGCGAAAAGCTATCAAATTTTTCCTAAACCGTGGCAAAAAACTACCAAGTCGCGAAAACGCTAGCTTAGCCCGCGCTAACCCCGAATCTGACCGGCGGGCCCGCCCGTCAGGTGCCAACATGGCATGTTTTTTGCAGAAACCCCCCTTACGTTGTATGTAATCACAAAAATGCCCATGTTTTTTGCATAAAACCCCCCCTGCTTTATACGTAATCACATAAATACCCGTCATTTTTGCGGAAAAAATGTTAACGTGAGAGACTTCTTTTTTGTTCGGACTTGTTTGAATGTTTCCAACGAACTGGACAAATAAATAAACTAAACGACCCACCCAGCGGGAGTATTTAACCAAAAACTACCACAATTGACGGAAACGTGACGAAAAACTAACACTCTACGATTTTGTGCGAAAAACTATCAAATTTTTCCTAAACCGTGGCAAAAAACTACCAAGTCGCGAAAACGCTCGCTTAGCCCGCGCTAACCCCGAATCTGACCGACGGGGCCCGCCCGTCAGGTGCCAACATGGCATGTTTTTTGCAGAAACCCCCCTTACGTTGTATGTAATCACAAAAATGCCCATGTTTTTTGCATAAAACCCCCCTACTTTATACGTAATCACATAAATACCCGTCATTTTTGCGGAAAAAATGTTAACGTGAGAGACTTTTTTGTTCGGACTTGTTTGAATGTTTCCAACGAACTGGACAAATAAATAAACTAAACGACCCACCCAGCGGGAGTATTTAACCAAAAACTAACACAATTGACGGAAACGTGACGAAAAACTACCACTCTACGATTTTGTGAGAAAAACTATCAAAATTTTCCTAAACCGTGGCAAAGAACTACCAAGTCGCGAAAACGCTCGCTTAGCCCGCGCTAACCCCGAATCTGACCGGCGGGGCCCGCCCGTCAGGTGCCAACATGGCATGTTTTTTGCAGAAACCCCCCTTACGTTGTCTGTAATCACAAAAATGCCCATGTTTTTTGCATAAAACCCCCCTGCTTTATACGTAATCACATAAATACCCGTCATTTTTGCGGAAAAAATGTTAACGTGAGAGACTTTTTTTTTGTTCGGACTTGTTTGAATGTTTCCAACGAACTGGACAAATAAATAAACTAAACGACCCACCCAGCGGGAGTATTTAACCAAAAACTACCACAATTGACGGAAACGTGACGAAAAACTACCACTCTACGATTTTGTGCGAAAAGCTATCAAATTTTTCCTAAACCGTGGCAAAAAAACTCCCAAGTCGCGAAAACGCTCGCTTAGCCCGCGCTAACCCCGAATCTGACCGGCGGGGCCCGCCCGTCAGGTGCCAACATGGCATGTTTTTTGCAGAAACCCCCCTTACGTTGTATGTAATCACAAAAATGCCCATTTTTTGCATAAAACCCCCCTGCTTTATACGTAATCACATAAATACCCGTCATTTTTGCGGAAAAAATGTTAACGTGAGAGACTTTTTTTTTGTTCGGACTTGTTTGAATGTTTCCAACGAACTGGACAAATAAATAAACTAAACGACCCACCCAGCGGGAGTATTTAACCAAAAACTACCACAATTGACGGAAACGTGACGAAAAACTACCACTCTACGATTTTGTGCGAAAAACTATCAAATTTTTCCTAAACCGTGGCAAAAAACTACCAAGTCGCGAAAACGCACGCTTAGCCCGCGCTAACCCCGAATCTGACCGGCGGGGCCTGCCCGTCAGGTGCCAACATGGCATGTTTTTTGCAGAAACCCCCCTTATGTTGTATGTAATCACAAAAATGCGCATGTTTTTGCATAAAACCCCCCTGCTTTATATGTAATCACATAAATACCCGTCATTTTTGGTGGAAAAATGTTAACGTGAGAGACTTTTTTTTGTTCGGACTTGTTGAATGTTTCCAACGAACTGGAGAAATAAATAAACTAAACGACCCACCCAGCGGGAGTATTTAACCAAAAACTACCAGAATTGACGGAAACGTGACGAAAAACTACCACTCTACGATTTTGTGCGAAAAACTATCAAAATTTTCCTAAACCGTGACAAAAAACTACCAAGTCGCGAAAACGCTCGCTTTGCCCGCGCTAAACCCGAATCTGATCGGCGGGGCCCGCCCGTCAGGTGCCAACATGGCATGTTTTTTGCAGAAACCCCCCTTACGTTGTATGTAATCACAAAAATGCCCATGTTTTTGCATAAAACCCCCCTGCTTTATATGTAATCACATAAATACCCGTCATTTTTGCGGAAAAAATGTTAACGTGAGAGACTTTTTTTTGTTCGGACTTGTTTGAATGTTTCCAACGAACTGGACAAATAAATAAACTAAACGACCCACCCAGCGGGAGTATTTAACCAAAAACTAACACAATTGACGGAAACGTGACGAAAAACTACCACTCTACGATTTTGTGCGAAAAACTATCAAATTTTTCCTAAACCGTGGCAAAAAACTACCAAGTCGCGAAAACGCACGCTTAGCCCGCGCTAACCCCGAATCTGACCGACGGGGCCCGCCCGTCAGGTGCCAACATGGCATGTTTTTTGCAGAAACCCCCCTTACGTTGTATGTAATCACAAAAATGCCCATGTTTTTTGCATAAAACCCCCCTGCTTTATACGTAATCACATAAATACCCGTCATTTTTGCGGAAAAAATGTTAACGTGAGAGACTTTTTTTTTGTTCGGACTTGTTTGAATGTTTCCAACGAACTGGACAAATAAATAAACTAAACGACCCACCCAGCGGGAGTATTTAACCAAAAACTACCACAATTGACGGAAACGTGACGAAAAACTACCACTCTACGATTTTGTGCGAAAAACTATCAAATTTTTCCTAAACCGTGGCAAAAAACTACCAAGTCGCGAAAACGCTCGCTTAGCCCGCGCTAACCCCGAATCTGACCGGCGGGCCCGCCCGTCAGGTGCCAACATGGCATGTTTTTTGCAGAAACCCCCCTTACGTTGTATGTAATCACAAAAATGCCCATGTTTTTTGCATAAAACCCCCCTGCTTTATACGTAATCACATAAATACCCGTCATTTTTGCGGAAAAAATGTTAACGTGAGAGACTTTTTTTTGTTCGGACTTGTTTGAATGTTTCCAACGAACTGGACAAATAAATAAACTAAACGACCCACCCAGCGGGAGTATTTAACCAAAAACTAACACAATTGACGGAAACGTGACGAAAAACTACCACTCTACGATTTTGTGAGAAAAACTATCAAAATTTTCCTAAACCGTGGCAAAAAACTACCAAGTCGCGAAAACGCTCGCTTAGCCCGCGCTAACCCTGAATCTGACCGGCGGGGCCCGCCCGTCAGGTGCCAACATGGCATGTTTTTTGCAGAAACCCCCCTTACGTTGTCTGTAATCACAAAAATGCCCATGTTTTTTGCATAAAACCCCCCTGCTTTATACGTAATCACATAAATACCCGTCATTTTTGCGGAAAAAATGTTAACGTGAGAGACTTTTTTTTTGTTCGGACTTGTTTGAATGTTTCCAACGAACTGGACAAATAAATAAACTAAACGACCCACCCAGCGGGAGTATTTAACCAAAAACTACCACAATTGACGGAAACGTGACGAAAAACTACCACTCTACGATTTTGTGCGAAAAACTATCAAATTTTTCCTAAACCGTGGCAAAAAACTACCAAGTCGCGAAAACGCTAGCTTAGCCCGCGCTAACCCCGAATCTGACCGGCGGGCCCGCCCGTCAGGTGCCAACATGGCATGTTTTTTGCAGAAACCCCCCTTACGTTGTATGTAATCACAAAAATGCCCATGTTTTTTTGCATAAAACCCCCCTGCTTTATACGTAATCACATAAATACTCGTCATTTTTGCGGAAAAAATGTTAACGTGAGAGACTTTTTTTTGTTCGGACTTGTTTAAATGTTTCCAACGAACTGGAGAAATAAATAAACTAAACGACCCACCCAGCGGGAGTATTTAACCAAAAACTACCACAATTGACGGAAACGTGACGAAAAACTACCACTCTACGATTTTGTGCGAAAAACTATCAAATTTTTCCTAAACCGTGGCAAAAACTACCAAGTCGCGAAAACGCTCGCTTAGCCCGCGCTAACCCCGAATCTGACCGACGGGGCCCGCCCGTCAGGTGCTAACATGGCATGTTTTTTGCAGAAACCCCCCTTACGTTGTATGTAATCACAAAAATGCCCATGTTTTTTTCATAAAACACCCCTGCTTTATACGTAATCACATAAATACCCGTCATTTTTGCGGAAAAAATGTTAACGTGAGAGACTTTTTTTTTGTTCGGACTTGTTTGAATGTTTCCAACGAACTGGACAAATAAATAAACTAAACGACCCACCCAGCGGGAGTATTTAACCAAAAACTACCACAATTGACGGAAACGTGACGAAAAACTACCACTCTACGATTTTGTGCGAAAAACTATCAAATTTTTCCTAAACCGTGGCAAAAAACTACCAAGTCGCGAAAACGCTAGCTTAGCCCGCGCTAACCCCGAATCTGACCGGCGGGCCCGCCCGTCAGGTGCCAACATGGCATGTTTTTTGCAGAAACCCCCCTTACGTTGTATGTAATCACAAAAATGCCCATGTTTTTTGCATAAAACCCCCCTGCTTTATACGTAATCACATAAATACCCGTCATTTTTGCGGAAAAAATGTTAACGTGAGAGACTTCTTTTTTGTTCGGACTTGTTTGAATGTTTCCAACGAACTGGACAAATAAATAAACTAAACGACCCACCCAGCGGGAGTATTTAACCAAAAACTACCACAATTGACGGAAACGTGACGAAAAACTACCACTCTACGATTTTGTGCGAAAAACTATCAATTTTTTCCTAAACCGTGGCAAAAAACTACCAAGTCGCGAAAACGCTCGCTTAGCCCGCGCTAACCCCGAATCTGACCGACGGGGCCCGCCCGTCAGGTGCTAACAGGGCATGTTTTTTGCAGAAACCCCCCTTACTTTGTATGTAATCACAAAAATGCCCATGTTTTTTGCATAAAACCCCCTGCTTTATACGTAATCACATAAATACCCGTCATTTTTGCGGAAAAAATGTTAACGTGAGAGACTTTTTTTTTGTTCGGACTTGTTTGAATGTTTCCAACGAACTGGACAAATAAATAAACTAAACGACCCACCCAGCGGGAGTATTTAACCAAAAACTAACACAATTGACGGAAACGTGACGAAAAACTACCACTCTACGGTTTTGTGCGAAAAACTATCAAAATTTTCCTAAACCGTGACAAAAATTAACCAAGTCGCGAAAACGCTCGCTTAGCCCGCGCTAAACCCGAATCTGACCGGCGGGGCCCGCCCGTCAGGTGCCAACATGGCATGTTTTTTGCAGAAATCCCCCTTACGTTGTCTGTAATCACAAAAATGCCCATGTTTTTTGCATAAAACCCCCCTGCTTTATATGTAATCACATAAATACCCGTCATTTTTGCGGAAAAAATGTTAACGTGAGAGACTTTTTTTTTGTTCGGACTTGTTTGAATGTTTCCAACGAACTGGACAAATAAATAAACTAAACGACCCACCCAGCGGGAGTATTTAACCAAAAACTACCACAATTGACGGAAACGTGACGAAAAACTACCACTCTACGATTTTGTGCGAAAAGCTATCAAATTTTTCCTAAACCGTGGCAAAAAAACTCCCAAGTCGCGAAAACGCTCGCTTAGCCCGCGCTAACCCCGAATCTGACCGGCGGGGCCCGCCCGTCAGGTGCCAACATGGCATGTTTTTTGCAGGAACCCCCCTTACGTTGTATGTAATCACAAAAAGGCCCATTTTTTGCATAAAACCCCCCTGCTTTATACGTAATCACATAAATACCCGTCATTTTTGCGGAAAAAATGTTAACGTGAGAGACTTTTTTTTTGTTCGGACTTGTTTGAATGTTTCCAACGAACTGGACAAATAAATAAACTAAACGACCCACCCAGCGGGAGTATTTAACCAAAAACTACCACAATTGACGGAAACGTGACGAAAAACTACCACTCTACGATTTTGTGCGAAAAACTATCAAATTTTTCCTAAACCGTGGCAAAAAACTACCAAGTCGCGAAAATGCTCGCTTAGCCCGCGCTAACCCCGAATCTGACCGACGGGGCCCGCCCGTCAGGTGCCAACATGGCATGTTTTTTGCAGAAACCCCCCTTACGTTGTATGTAATCTCAAAAATGCCCATGTTTTTTGCATAAACCCCCCCTGCTTTATATGTAATCACATAAATACCCGTCATTTTTGCGGAAAAATGTTAACGTGAGAGACTTTTTTTTTGTTCGGACTTGTTTGAATGTTTCCAACGAACTGGACAAATAAATAAACTAAACGACCCACCCAGCGGGAGTATTTAACCAAAAACTACCACAATTGACGGAAACGTGACAAAAACTACCACTCTACGATTTTGTGCGAAAAACTATCAAAATTTTCCTAAACCCTGGCAAAAAACTACCAAGTCGCGAAAACGCTCGCTTAGCCCGCGCTAACCCCAAATCTGACCGGCGGGGCCCGCCAGTCAGGTGCCAACATGGCATGTTTTTTGCAGAAACCCCCTTACGTTGTATGTAATCACAAAAATGCCCATGTTTTTTGCATAAAACCCCCCTACTTTATACGTAATCTCATAAATACCCGTCATTTTGCGGAAATAATGTTAACGTGAGAGACTTTTTTTTGTTCGGACTTGTTTGACTGTTTCCAACGAACTGGACAAATAAATAAACTAAACGACCCACCCAGCGGGAGTATTTAACCAAAAACTACCACAATTGACGGAAACGTGACGAAAAACTACCACTCTACGATTTTGTGCGAAAAACTATCAAAATTTTCCTAAACCGTGACAAAAAACTACCAAGTCGCGAGAACGCTCGCTTAGCCCGCGCTAACCCCGAATCTGATCGGCGGGGCCCGCCCGTCAGGTGCCAACATGGCATGTTTTTGCAGAAACCCCCCTTACGTTGTATGTAATCACAAAAATGCCCATGTTTTTGCATAAAACCCCACTGTTTTATATGTAATCACATAAATACCCGTCATTTTTGCGGAAAAAATGTTAACGTGAGAGACTTTTTTTTTGTTCGGACTTGTTTGAATGTTTCCAACGAACTGGACAAATAAATAAACTAAACGACCCACCCAGCGGGAGTATTTAACCAAAAACTAACACAATTGACGGAAACGTGACGAAAAATTACCACTCTACGATTTTGTGCGAAAAACTATCAAATTTTTCCTAAACCGTGGCAAAAAACTACCAAGTCGCGAAAACGCTCGCTTAGCCCGCGCTAACCCCGAATCTGACCGACGGGGCCCGCCCGTCAGGTGCCAACATGGCATGTTTTTTGCAGAAACCCCCCTTACGTTGTATGTAATCACAAAAATGCCCATGTTTTTTGCATAAAACCCCCCTGCTTTATACGTAATCACATAAATACCCGTCATTTTTGCGGAAAAAATGTTAACGTGAGAGACTTTTTTTTTGTTCGGACTTGTTTGAATGTTTCCAACGAACTGGACAAATAAATAAACTAGACGACCCACCCAGCGGGAGTATTTAACCAAAAACTACCACAATTGACGGAAACGTGACGAAAAACTACCACTCTACGATTTTGTGCGAAAAACTATCAAATTTTTCCTAAACCGTGGCAAAAAACTACCAAGTCGCGAAAACGCTAGCTTAGCCCGCGCTAACCCCGAATCTGACCGGCGGGCCCGCCCGTCAGGTGCCAACATGGCATGTTTTTTGCATAAACCCCCCTTACGTTGTATGTAATCACAAAAATGCCAATGTTTTTTGCATAAACCCCCCTGGTTTATACGTAATCACATAAATACCCGTCATTTTTGCGGAAAAAATGTTAACGTGAGAGACTTCTTTTTTGTTCGGACTTGTTTGAATGTTTCCAACGAACTGGACATATAAATAAACTAAACGACCCACCCAGCGGGAGTATTTAACCAAAAACTACCACAATTGACGGAAACGTGACGAAAAACTACCACTCTACGATTTTGTGCGAAAAACTATCAAAATTTTCCTAAACCGTGGCAAAAAACTACCAAGTCGCGAAAACGCTCGCTTAGCCCGCGCTAACCCCGAATCTGACCGGCGGGGCCCGCCCGTCAGGTGCCAACATGGCATGTTTTTTGCAGAAATCCCCCTTACGTTGTCTGTAATCACAAAAATGCCCATGTTTTTTGCATAAAACCCCCCTGCTTTATATGTAATCACATAAATACCCGTCATTTTTGCGGAAAAAATGTTAACGTGAGAGACTTTTTTTTTGTTCGGACTTGTTTGAATGTTTCCAACGAACTGGACAAATAAATAAACTAAACGACCCACCCAGCGGGAGTATTTAACCAAAAACTACCACAATTGACGGAAACGTGACGAAAAACTACCACTCTACGATTTTGTGCGAAAAGCTATCAGATTTTTCCTAAACCGTGGCAAAAAAACTCCCAAGTCGCGAAAACGCTCGCTTAGCCCGCGCTAACCCCGAATCTGACCGGCGGGGCCCGCCCGTCAGGTGCCAACATGGCATGTTTTTTGCAGGAACCCCCCTTACGTTGTATGTAATCACAAAAGGCCCATTTTTTGCATAAAACCCCCCTGCTTTATACGTAATCACATAAATACCCGTCATTTTTGCGGAAAAAATGTTAACGTGAGAGACTTTTTTTTGTTCGGACTTGTTTGAATGTTTCCAACGAACTGGACAAATAAATAAACTAAACGACCCACCCAGCGGGAGTATTTAACCAAAAACTAACACAATTGACGGAAACGTGACGAAAAACTACCACTCTACGATTTTGTGCGAAAAACTATCAAATTTTTCCTAAACCGTGGCAAAAAACTACCAACTCGCGAAAACGCTCGCTTAGCCCGCGCTAACCCCGAATCTGACCGACGGGGCCCGCCCGTCAGGTGCCAACATGGCATGTTTTTTGCAGAAACCCCCCTTACGTTGTATGTAATCACAAAAATGCCCATGTTTTTTGCATAAAACCCCCCTGCTTTATACGTAATCACATAAATACCCGTCATTTTTGCGGAAAAAATGTTAACGTGAGAGACTTTTTTTTTGTTCGGACTTGTTTGAATGTTTCCAACGAACTGGACAAATAAATAAACTAAACGACCCACCCAGCGGGAGTATTTAACCAAAAACTACCACAATTGACGGAAACGTGACGAAAAACTACCACTCTACGATTTTGTGCGAAAAACTATCAAATTTTTCCTAAACCGTGGCAAAAAACTACCAAGTCGCGAAAACGCTCGCTTAGCCCGCGCTAACCCCGAATCTGACCGGCGGGGCCCGCCCGTCAGGTGCCAACATGGCATGTTTTTTGCAGAAACCCCCCTTACGTTGTATGTAATCACAAAACTGCCCATGTTTTTTGCATAAAACCCCCCTGCTTTATACGTAATCACATAAATACCCGTCATTTTGCGGAAAAAATGTTAACGTGAGAGACTTTTTTTTGTTCGGACTTGTTTGAATGTTTCCAACGAACTGGACAAATAAATAAACTAAACGACCCACCCAGCGGGAGTATTTAACCAAAAACTACCACAATTGACGGAAACGTGACGAAAAACTACCACTCTACGATTTTGTGCGAAAAAGTATCAAATTTTTCCTAAACCGTGGAAAAAAACTACCAAGTCGCGAAAACGCTCGCTTAGCCCGCGCTGACCCCGAATCTGACCGGCGGGGCCCGCCCGTCAGGTGCCAACATGGCATGTTTTTTGCAGAAAGCCCATTACGTTGTATGTAATCACAAAAATGCCCATGTTTTTTGCATAAAACCCCCCTGCTTTATACGTAATCACATAAATACCCGTCATTTTTGCGGAAAAATGTTAACGTGAGAGACTTTTTTTTTGTTCGGACTTGTTTGAATGTTTCCAACAAACTGGACAAATAAATAAACTAAACGACCCACCCAGCGGGAGTATTTAACCAAAAACTACCACAATTGACGGAAACGTGACGAAAAACTACCACTCTACGATTTTGTGCGAAAAACTATGAAATTTTTCCTAAACCGTGGCAAAAAACTACCAAGTCGCGAAAACGCTCGCTTAGCCCGCGCTAACCCCGAATCTGATCGGCGGGGCCCGCCCGTCAGGTGCCAACATGGCATGTTTTTTGCAGAAACCCCCCTTACGTTGTATGTAATCACAAAAATGCCCATGTTTTTTGCATAAAACCCCCCTGCTTTATATGTAATCACATAAATACCCGTCATTTTTGCGGAAAAATGTTAACGTGAGAGACTTTTTTTTGTTCGGACTTGTTTGAATGTTTCCAACGAACTGGACAAATAAATAAACTAAACGACCCACCCAGCGGGAGTATTTAACCAAAAACTACCACAATTGACGGAAACGTGACGAAAAACTACCACTCTACGATTTTGTGCGAAAAACTATCAAATTTTTCCTAAACCGTGGAAAAAAACTACCAAGTCGCGAAAACGCTCGCTTAGCCCGCGCTGACCCCGAATCTGACCGGCGGGGCCCGCCCGTCAGGTGCCAACATGGCATGTTTTTTGCAGAAAGCCCATTACGTTGTATGTAATCACAAAAATGCCCATGTTTTTTGCATAAAACCCCCCTGCTTTATACGTAATCACATAAATACCCGTCATTTTTGCGGAAAAATGTTAACGTGAGAGACTTTTTTTTTGTTCGGACTTGTTTGAATGTTTCCAACGAACTGGACAAATAAATAAACTAAACGACCCACCCAGCGGGAGTATTTAACCAAAAACTACCACAATTGACGGAAACGTGACGAAAAACTACCACTCTACGATTTTGTGCGAAAAACTATCAAAATTTTCCTAAACCGTGGCAAAAAACTACCAAGTCGCGAAAACGCTCGCTTAGCCCGCGCTAACCCCGAATCTGACCGGCGGGGCCCGCCCGTCAGGTGCCAACATGGCATGTTTTTTGCAGAAATCCCCCTTACGTTGTCTGTAATCACAAAAATGCCCATGTTTTTTGCATAAAACCCCCCTGCTTTATATGTAATCACATAAATACCCGTCATTTTTGCGGAAAAAATGTTAACGTGAGAGACTTTTTTTTTGTTCGGACTTGTTTGAATGTTTCCAACGAACTGGACAAATAAATAAACTAAACGACCCACCCAGCGGGAGTATTTAACCAAAAACTACCACAATTGACGGAAACGTGACGAAAAACTACCACTCTACGATTTTGTGCGAAAAGCTATCAAATTTTTCCTAAACCGTGGCAAAAAAACTCCCAAGTCGCGAAAACGCTCGCTTAGCCCGCGCTAACCCCGAATCTGACCGGCGGGGCCCGCCCGTCAGGTGCCAACATGGCATGTTTTTTGCAGGAACCCCCCTTACGTTGTATGTAATCACAAAAAGGCCCATTTTTTGCATAAAACCCCCCTGCTTTATACGTAATCACATAAATACCCGTCATTTTTGCGGAAAAAATGTTAACGTGAGAGACTTTTTTTTGTTCGGACTTGTTTGAATGTTTCCAACGAACTGGACAAATAAATAAACTAAACGACCCACCCAGCGGGAGTATTTAACCAAAAACTACCACAATTGACGGAAACGTGACGAAAAACTACCACTCTACGATTTTGTGCGAGAAACTATCAAATTTTTCCTAAACCGTGGCAAAAAACTACCAAGTCGCGAAAACGCACGCTTAGCCCGCGCTAACCCCGAATCTGACCGGCGGGGACCGCCCGTCAGGTGCCAACATGGCATGTTTTTTGCCGAAACCCCCCTTAGGTTGTATGTAATCACAAAAATGCCCATGTTTTTGCATAAAACCCCCCTGCTTTATATGTAATCACATAAATACCCGTCATTTTTGCGGAAAAATGTTAACGTGAGAGACTTTTTTTTGTTCGGACTTGTTTGAATGTTTCCAACGAACTGGACAAATAAATAAACTAAACGACCCACCCAGCGGGAGTATTTAACCAAAAACTACCACAATTGACGGAAACGTGACGAAAAACTACCACTCTACGATTTTGTGCGAAAAACTATCAAAATTTTCCTAAACCCTGGCAAAAAACTACCAAGTCGCGAAAACGCTCGCTTAGTCCGCGCTAACCCCGAATCTGACCGGCGGGGCCCGCCAGTCAGGTGCAAACATGGCATGTTTTTTGCAGAAACCCCCTTACATTGTATGTAATCACAAAAATGCCCATGTTTTTTGCATAAAACCCCCCTGCTTTATACGTAATCACATAAATACCCGTCATTTTGCGGAAAAAATGTTAACGTGAGAGACTTTTTTTTGTTCGGACTTGTTTGACTGTTTCCAACGAACTGGACAAATAAATAAACTAAACGACCCACCCAGCGGGAGTATTTAACCAAAAACTACCACAATTGACGGAAACGTGACGAAAAACTACCACTCTACGATTTTGTGCGAAAAACTATCAAAATTTTCCTAAACCGTGACAAAAAACTACCAAGTCGCGAAAACGCTCGCTTAGCCCGCGCTAACCCCGAATCTGATCGGCGGGGCCCGCCCGTCAGGTGCCAACATGGCATGTTTTTTGCAGAAACCCCCCTTACGTTGTATGTAATCACAAAACTGCCCATGTTTTTTGCATAAAACCCCCCTGCTTTATACGTAATCACATAAATACCCGTCATTTTTGCGGAAAAAATGTTAACGTGAGAGACTTCTTTTTTGTTCGGACTTGTTTGAATGTTTCCAACGAACTGGACAAATAAATAAACTAAACGACCCACCCAGCGGGAGTATTTAACCAAAAACTACCACAATTGACGGAAACGTAACGAAAAACTACCACTCTACGATTTTGTGCGAAAAACTATCAAATTTTTCCTAAACCGTGGCAAAAAACTACCAAGTCGCGAAAACGCTCGCTTAGCCCGCGCTAACCCCGAATCTGACCGACGGGGCCCGCCCGTCAGGTGCTAACATGGCATGTTTTTTGCAGAAACCCCCCTTACGTTGTATGTAATCACAAAAATGCCCATGTTTTTTGCATAAAACCCCCCTGCTTTATACGTAATCACATAAATACCCGTCATTTTTGCGGAAAAAATGTTAACGTGAGAGACTTTTTTTTTGTTCGGACTTGTTTGAATGTTTCCAACGAACTGGACAAATAAATAAACTAAACGACCCACCCAGCGGGAGTATTTAACCAAAAACTACCACAATTGACGGAAACGTGACGAAAAACTACCACTCTACGATTTTGTGCGAAAAACTATCAAATTTTTCCTAAACCGTGGCAAAAAACTACCAAGTCGCGAAAACGCTCGCTTAGCCCGCGCTAACCCCGAATCTGACCGGCGGGGCCCGCCCGTCAGGTGCCAACATGGCATGTTTTTTGCAGAAACCCCCCTTACGTTGTATGTAATCACAAAACTGCCCATGTTTTTTGCATAAAACCCCCCTGCTTTATACGTAATCACATAAATACCCGTCATTTTGCGGAAAAAATGTTAACGTGAGAGACTTTTTTTTGTTCGGACTTGTTTGAATGTTTCCAACGAACTGGACAAATAAATAAACTAAACGACCCACCCAGCGGGAGTATTTAACCAAAAACTACCACAATTGACGGAAACGTGACGAAAAACTACCACTCTACGATTTTGTGCGAAAAACTATCAAATTTTTCCTAAACCGTGGAAAAAAACTACCAAGTCGCGAAAACGCTCGCTTAGCCCGCGCTGACCCCGAATCTGACCGGCGGGGCCCGCCCGTCAGGTGCCAACATGGCATGTTTTTTGCAGAAAGCCCATTACGTTGTATGTAATCACAAAAATGCCCATGTTTTTTGCATAAAACCCCCTGCTTTATACGTAATCACATAAATACCCGTCATTTTTGCGGAAAAATGTTAACGTGAGAGACTTTTTTTTTGTTCGGACTTGTTTGAATGTTTCCAACGAACTGGACAAATAAATAAACTAAACGACCCACCCAGCGGGAGTATTTAACCAAAAACTACCACAATTGACGGAAACGTGACGAAAAACTACCACTCTACGATTTTGTGCGAAAAACTATGAAATTTTTCCTAAACCGTGGCAAAAAACTACCAAGTCGCGAAAACGCTCGCTTAGCCCGCGCTAACCCCGAATCTGATCGGCGGGGCCCGCCCGTCAGGTGCCAACATGGCATGTTTTTTGCAGAAACCCCCCTTACGTTGTATGTAATCACAAAAATGCCCATGTTTTTTGCATAAAACCCCCCTGCTTTATATGTAATCACATAAATACCCGTCATTTTTGCGGAAAAATGTTAACGTGAGAGACTTTTTTTTGTTCGGACTTGTTTGAATGTTTCCAACGAACTGGACAAATAAATAAACTAAACGACCCACCCAGCGGGAGTATTTAACCAAAAACTACCACAATTGACGGAAACGTGACGAAAAACTACCACTCTACGATTTTGTGCGAAAAACTATCAAATTTTTCCTAAACCGTGGAAAAAAACTACCAAGTCGCGAAAACGCTCGCTTAGCCCGCGCTGACCCCGAATCTGACCGGCGGGGCCCGCCCGTCAGGTGCCAACATGGCATGTTTTTTGCAGAAACCCCCCTTACGTTGTATGTAATCATAAAAATGCCCATGTTTTTTGCATAAAACCCCCCTGCTTTATACGTAATCACATAAATACCCGTCATTTTTGCGGAAAAATGTTAACGTGAGAGACTTTTTTTTTGTTCGGACTTGTTTGAATGTTTCCAACGAACTGGACAAATAAATAAACTAAACGACCCACCCAGCGGGAGTATTTAACCAAAAACTACCACAATTGACGGAAACGTGACGAAAAACTACCACTCTACGATTTTGTGCGAAAAACTATCAAAATTTTCCTAAACCGTGGCAAAAAACTACCAAGTCGCGAAAACGCTCGCTTAGCCCGCGCTAACCCCGAATCTGATCGGCGGGGCCCGCCCGTCAGGTGCCAACATGGCATGTTTTTTGCAGAAACCCCCCTTACGTTGTATGTAATCACAAAACTGCCCATGTTTTTTGCATAAAACCCCCCTGCTTTATACGTAATCACACAAATAGCCGTCATTTTGCGGAAAAAATGTTAACGTGAGAGACTTTTTTTTGTTCGGACTTGTTTGAATGTTTCCAACGAACTGGACAAATAAATAAACTAAACGACCCACCCAGCGGGAGTATTTAACCAAAAACTAACACAATTGACGGAAACGTGACGAAAAACTACCACTCTACGATTTTGTGCGAAAAACTATCAAAATTTTCCTAAACCCTGGCAAAAAACTACCAAGTCGCGAAAACGCTCGCTTAGCCCGCACTAACCCCGAATCTGACCGGCGGGGCCCGCCAGTCAGGTGCCAACATGGCATGTTTTTTGCAGAAACCCCCTTACGTTGTATGTAATCACAAAAATGCCCATGTTTTTTGCATAAAACCCCCCTACTTTATACGTAATCACATAAATACCCGTCATTTTGCGGAAAAAATGTTAACGTGAGAGACTTTTTTTTGTTCGGACTTGTTTGACTATTTCCAATGAACTAGACAAATAAATAAACTAAACGACCCACCCAGCGGGAGTATTTAACCAAAAACTACCACAATTGACGGAAACGTGACGAAAAACTACCACTCTACGATTTTGTGCGAAAAACTATGAAATTTTTCCTAAACCGTGGCAAAAAACTACCAAGCCGCGAAAACGCTCGCTTAGCCCGCGCTAACCCCGAATCTGACCGGCGGGGCCCGCCCGTCAGGTGCCAACATGGCATGTTTTTTGCAGAAACCCCCCTTACGTTGTATGTAATCACAAAAATGCCCATGTTTTTTGCATAAAACCCCCCTGCTTTATATGTAATCACATAAATACCCGTCATTTTTGCGGAAAAATGTTAACGTGAGAGACTTTTTTTTGTTCGGACTTGTTTGAATGTTTCCAACGAACTGGACAAATAAATAAACTAAACGACCCACCCAGCGGGAGTATTTAACCAAAAACTACCACAATTGACGGAAACGTGACGAAAAACTACCACTCTACGATTTTGTGCGAAAAACTATCAAATTTTTCCTAAACCGTGGCAAAAAACTACCAAGTCGCGAAAACGCTCGCTTAGCCCGCGCTGACCCCGAATCTGACCGGCGGGGCCCGCCCATCAGGTGCCAACATGGCATGTTTTTTGCAGAAACCCCCCTTACGTTGTATGTAATCACAAAAATGCCCATGTTTTTTGCATAAAACCCCCCTACTTTATACGTAATCACATAAATACCCGTCATTTTTGCGGAAAAATGTTAACGGGAGAGACTTTTTTTTGTTCGGACTTGTTTGAATGTTTCCAACGAACTGGACAAATAAATAAACTAAACGACCCACCCAGCGGGAGTATTTAACCAAAAACTACCACAATTGACGGAAACGTGACGAAAAACTACCACTCTACGATTTTGTGCGAAAAACTATCAAAATTTTCCTAAACCGTGACAAAAAACTACCAAGTCGCGAAAACGCTCGCTTAGCCCGCGCTAACCCCGAATCTGCTCGGCGGGGCCCGCCCGTCAGGTGCCAACATGGCATGTTTTTTGCAGAAACCCCCCTTACGTTGTATGTAATCACAAAAATGCCCATGTTTTTGCATAAAACCCCCTGCTTTATATGTAATCACATAAATACCCGTCATTTTTGCGGAAAAAATGTTAACGTGAGAGACTTTTTTTTGTTCGGACTTGTTTGAATGTTTCCAACGAACTGGACAAATAAATAAACTAAACGACCCACCCAGCGGGAGTATTTAACCAAAAACTAACACAATTGACGGAAACGTGACGAAAAACTACCACTCTACGATTTTGTGCGAAAAACTATCAAATTTTTCCTAAATCGTGGCAAAAAACTACCAAGTCGCGAAAACGCTCGCTTAGCCCGCGCTAACCCCGAATCTGACCGACGGGGCCCGCCCGTCAGGTGCCAACATGGCATTTTTTTGCAGAAACCCCCCTTACGTTGTATGTAATCACAAAAATGCCCATGTTTTTTGCATAAAACCCCCCTACTTTATACGTAATCTCATAAATACCCGTCATTTTGCGGAAATAATGTTAACGTGAGAGACTTTTTTTTGTTCGGACTTGTTTGACTGTTTCCAACGAACTGGACAAATAAATAAACTAAACGACCCACCCAGCGGGAGTATTTAACCAAAAACTACCACAATTGACGGAAACGTGACGAAAAACTACCACTCTACGATTTTGTGCGAAAAACTATCAAAATTTTCCTAAACCGTGACAAAAAACTACCAAGTCGCGAAAACGCTCGCTTAGCCCGCGCTAACCCCGAATCTG
>NW_025228811.1:0-2696 GCF_018294505.1 Triticum aestivum
AGTAGCTGTATCTTAAATCACATATACAGATCTCAGTGCTTAAGGTCGGCTTCAATGAAACAACCCACCATGTACTCCTACATGGCCTCTCATCGATACCTTTACCAAATCGTGTTCACCACACCACTCTCATTACCGACATTAACATTTCACTCTAGCCCATCACCCAGATGAACCAGACCTGACACGACTCTAAGCATAGCAGGCATAGCAAGGTAGGAACAACACATACACATGGCTCAATCAACTCCTACACATGCTAGTGGGTTTCATCTAGTTACTGTGGCAATGACAGGTCATGCAGAGGAAATGGGTTCAACTACCGTAGCACACAGCAGTTTGAAACGCGTTGTCTTAATGCAGTAAAAGAGAGCAGGAGCGAGAACATGGGATTGTATCGATATGATCAAATGGTTGGTTGCTTGCCTGATGGTTCGATGCACTAATACGGTTCTTCGTTAGGGCAATCACGGTACTCTTCGGAGGCAGAACCTGTCGCAAAGGACATCGATACACAAGCATCACCAAACAATGTGCAACAATATGATGCATGCATGAAACATGGCAATATGAGTGTGTTGGGCTAATGCAACTAAAACCAGAGGGGTTAGAACAAATTTGAATCAAAGATTCAAATTTCAAACTCAAACATGGTCTCTTTAAGTGCTTTTCCTTGTTCTGCTTGAAACATCAATTTAACTTGTTTGATCATGCATGAAAATAGTACAGATGGATAGATTGGATTTTTCTGATCATTTTTCATATATAAATTATTTAATTTGGAGTTACGGTTAATTTTCTATGAATTTTAGAAGTTTATATTCATTTTTTGGAATTTCAGAATTAAATTAATTCCAGAAAACATTACTGCGTCAGCATGACGTTGGCATGACGTCAGCAAGTCAACAGGGGCCGGCTCGGGTCAAACCTGACGTGTGGGGTCCACACGTCAGTGACACAGGGGCTAATCCCGCGTTGACTCGGGCTTTGACCGGCTACGGGGCCCACTGTCAGCGTCTGTTAGTCTAACTAATTTTAGTTAACACTAATCCTAACCTATTTAACAGGCCGGCCCCACCTGTCATGGACACAGGGGAGGGTCCCGTCGGGGTCAAGTGGTCAAACCCACCGGCGTTTAGCCGCCGGCGGGGTCAAACGCGGCAGAGGAGCTGCGGGTTTCGCGCTCCGGCGTCCAAACGGACGGAGGAGACCACCTACGGGCAGCTGGTGATCCAGCGCGTCGAGTGGTGTAGTCAGTTATGCCGGGGGCGACCTACATCGACGGCGGCGAGCTCGGTTGCGGCCGCCGGACTTCGGGCGTGGGTGCGGGCGGTGGCTACGGTGCGCCACAGGAGCGATAGACTAGGGTTTTGGGATCCTGGCGTGGTGCTGAGCATGGTGGTGTGCTTGGACGTGACGCGCGTGAGCTCTAGCCACGGCGACCTCGTGGCCGGCGGCAATGGGCTCTCGGGCTCGGTGGAGACGATGGATACGGCACGAAATTGAACGAAAATACGGAGGGGAAACGAAGAGGAGCTCACGTCGAGTCCGCAGGGGTGGTCAGTGTGCTCGGGGAGGGGCTGGTGACGACGGGAGGTCGCCGGCGATCTCAGTGGCCCGAGGAGGAAGAAGACGTCGGGGACGGCACTCCGAGGCTTCCGGCGTCACATGGGTTGGTGGAGACGAAGAAGAAGGCGCGGCGGTTCTTCTGGAGGCATCGACGAGGCGAGGGGTGGCCGGTGGCCATGGGTACGGCGACGATGGCGGCGAGCTCCGCTCGGTGGTGTGCGTGAGAGGGAAACAGAGGAGGGAATGGGGTCCAGGGGGAGAGAGGGGAGGTGCAGGGGGCGAGGCGTCTCCGTGGCGTCGTGAGGGAGTCGGGGGGGCTGCCACGGCGAAGCAGGAGGTGGCCGGCGCTCTTCGGGCGCGCGCCACGCCTCGCCTCTGCCTACTGGCAGAGGAAGAAGAGGACAAGGGGGGGGGGAGGAGGTGGGCTGGGCCGCGCTGGCCGGTCCTGTTGGGCTGCACGGGTGAGACCAGGTAAGTTTCTGTTCTCTGTCTTTTATTTCTATTTTCCATTTTGTTCTGTTTTGTTTTGGTTTAGTAAAATACTAAACCATTTTATAAAATCCTGAAAATAATTATGTGGCTAGAACTAAAATATACCAAACCACATAAAATGTTCCAGAAATATTGGACATATATTAATTATATATAAAATATAAATCCAATGCAATTAGTTATTGAATTAATTCAAATGGCCAAAACAAATATTTCTATAGAACAACAGGAACATTTTCTTGGATTCATTTGAGAAGAATTAAATGTTGGTTATTTTTAGAGGTTTTCTGAGGCTTTTGAAAATTCCTCAATTCAAATTTCATTTGAATTTAAACATGATGCAGTAACCAAGCTAGTCCAAGGCCAGGGTAAAGCTAGGGATGTGACACAAGCGGTGGGGAGTGGGGGTCGTGACCCCCCCTCCACATCCCCCTGCAAGGCCGAGCCTAGAATGAGCCAGAGCAGGCGGCTACGCGGCTTGCCGCGGTGTCGCATGCGTAGGCGAGTCCGTCATACCCCGTCGCCCCATGTCTATCTTAGGGGGTGTGGCTCCGAGGGTTTGCGCGCGTCCCCTTTGATGAAAAAACAGAATGTCCGCTCTGCGACTGTCAACCAAGCGCACTACATGCGTTAGC
>NW_025228811.1:5761-7422 GCF_018294505.1 Triticum aestivum
CCCTCCACATCCTCATGTGAGGCCGGGCCTAGAACGAGCAGGAGCAGGCGGCGACGCGGCTTGCCGCAGCGCCGCATGCGTAGGCGAGTCCGTCATACCCCGTCGCCCCCTGTCTACATTAGGGGTTGTGGCTCCGGGGTTTGCGCGCATCCCCTTTGATGGAAAAACAGAATGTCCGCACTGCGCCTGTCAACCAAGCACACTGCGTGCGTTAGCGTGAGGCCAAGGAGGGGGTGGGGAGGGGGGGTCGTGACCCTCCTTTACATCCCCCTGCGAGGTCGAGCCTGGAACGAGCCGGAGCAGGCGGTGACGCGGCTTGCCGCGGCGCCGCATGCGTAGGCGAGTCCGTCATACCCCGTCGCCCCCTATGTATCTTAGGGGGTGTGGCTCCGGGGGTTTGCGCGCGTCCCCTTTTACTACAGAATCCAGTACTTTGCCATCTGCCATGCCGGACTGCAAAGGCAGGGACGGCTGACGGCAAAGCACTTTGCCGTCCGCCGCGGACGGAAAACACAGACGGCAAAGATAGGGTCGGCAAACAAGTCCTTTGCCATCTGCTTTTGAAGGCGGACGGCAAAGAGCCCTTTGCCTACAGCGGCGGACGGCAAAGAGGGGGGACGGCAAAATGTGGCACGTCCGCCATTGTCACTCCGTTAGGCGGCTAACGGCGGCCTTTGCTGTCCACCAGCGGACGGCAAATTAGTGCGCCTCTTTGTCGTCCGCCACGTGACATCAGCAATACCTCAGCGCCCGTTTTTTTTTCCGTCCGCCCAGCGGACGGCAAAGGCGAAGTCTTTGCCGTCAGCCAGGCTTTGCCTTCGCCACTGTCGGCAAATTGGCCAAATGGTCCACCCCAGGAAGCACAGGTGGGCGCCACGTGCCCCCTTTGCCGTCTGCCGCGAATGGCAAAGAGCCTGCACTGCCTCTTTTTCTTTCTATTTTTCTTATATCCAACAATTATCACAACAAAAATTTCACAGCACATATATATCCATCACATAAATATCCATCACATAGTTCCATCACATCACATATATATCCATCAAAAATTTCACATCACATATATATCCATCACATAGTTCCATCGATCCATACATATTACAATATGCAAAGTTTCTTCATAGCAAGCCAGCAGAATACAAGTGCATCAAAGGAAAAAACAGGAAAAAGCAAGCAATCCATCATAGGAAGCTGGTTTCCGTGAAGTGAATGAAACCTGCAAAATGACAAATAAGAAAGTTAGAAAAAGAAGACTAGAAGAAGAATTAGACTAGAAGAAAAAGAATAGAAGAAGAAGACTAGAAGAAGAAGTATATGCCATATATTAGCTAACTTAGGTGAAATGTATCGTATATGAGCTAACCTAGGTGAAATGGGTAGTTTATGAGCTATCCTAGGTGAAATGGATGATTTTGGAGCTAAGTTAGGTGAAATTGGTCGTTTATGAGCAAACCTAGGTGAAATGGGTCGTTTATGAGCAAACCTAGGTGAAATGGGTCGTTTATGAGAAAACCTAGGTGAAATGGGTCGTTTATGAGCAAACCTAGGTGAAATGGGTCGTTTATGGGCTAAGTTAGGTGAAATGAGTCGTTTATGAGCAAACCTAGGTGAAATGGGTAGTTTATGAGCTAACCTAGGTGAAATAGGTTGTTTATGAGTTA
>NW_025228811.1:7800-9361 GCF_018294505.1 Triticum aestivum
GTCAAATGAGTCGTTTATGAGCAAACCTAGGTGAAATGGGTCGTTTATGAGCTAAGTTAGGTGAAATGAGTCGTTTATGAGCAAACCTAGGTGAAATGGGTCGTTTATGAGCTAACCTAGGTGAAATAGATTGTTTATGAGCTAACCTAGGTGAAATGGGTCATTTATGAGCTAACCTAGGTCAAATGGGTCGTTTATGAGCTAACCTAGGTGAAATGCCACGTTTTTGAGCTAACTAAGGTAAAATGGATCATTTTTAGCTAACTTAGGTGAAATGGGTCATTTTGGAGCTAACCTAGGTGAAATGGGTCATTTTGGAGCTAACCTAGGTGGAATGGGTCATTTTAAAGCTAATGTAGGTAAAATGGATCATTTAGGAGCTAATCTACGTAAAATGGGTCATTTTCGAGCTAACTTGGATAAATTGGATCACTTGTAAGCTAACTAAGGTAAAATGAGTCATTTTAGAGCTAACTTAGGTAGAATGGATGGTTTATGAGGTCAGTAAGCTTATTAAGTCATTTTGGAGGAAAAGAAGCTAACTCTAGGTCATTATGGTAAGCATATTGGAGGAAATAGAGCTAAGTCTAGGTCTTTATGCATTTGTTAAGCAAAACCCTAGAGAAACTTACGGTGATCACAAAGGTGTAGGAGCGGGCTGGCTCGCGCCGGTAGCTGGAGAAGGAGTGGGCTGGCTCGCGCCGGTAGCTGGAGAAGGATCGTGCGATGCGTTTCTGGAGTTAAGCTGCGCCAAAGATCATTTCCAATGTCTCGTTAGCATTATGACACTCAAATGTTAAGACAAGCAAGTAATGTCCATTCAAATTAAACTCACCATGCTCCCAGGAGCAATCACTGGCATCGGCGGAGCGGTCTGACCGGACTTCTCGCACACAGACTGCACATTTGGTTTTCACAACAGAGTCATACTAGTTAGTAATGAGACTCAAATGTTAAGACTAGCAAGTAATCTGCAGAAGAAACTTACCACAAGGATCTCGTACATGGCCCTTGCCTGCATGTCATTCCGTGCCCTCTCCTCCTCCAACATCTTTGTCGTCTTCTCCTCCAACTCCCGCTGCCTCTCCGCCACCTCCGCCAAAAGTTTCTCCGTTCTATCTCTCTCACTCTGTATAGCAGCCTGCAACACCACTCACATGACCATTTGTAATCATTGATGGAAGCGCACACAATGTAATGGAGAAAGATAGCTGAGTACGTATAACTAACCTTGATGGCGAGTTGGACTGGCCGTTCACGAGGCCTTATCTCAGGAGCGGAGCTCGACTGGCGCGCCTTGATCTCCGGGAGAGTGCTAGGACAATGGATAAGTCCATATCCCATGGCTATGGAGCCATGGGACTTCCCGCCACCAGATATCATCAGCAGCTCTGTATCAATGGGACCCTGGCTCGGGTTAAAGTCCTCCCCTTTCCTCGCCTTCCCCTGATCTCTATATTGCACGAGCTTCTCGTGGGCGGAGATGTTGGTGAAGTGCTTTGGATCATCGAGGTCCGGGTCGGGGTGTCGGGGGTCGGGGTCGGGGTCGGGGTGTCGGGCC
>NW_025228811.1:10166-10689 GCF_018294505.1 Triticum aestivum
GGCGAGCCTAGCTCCGGGACGGGGGGCGAGGCGGACGCAGGGGGCCCTCGGCGAACCTGGCTCCGGCGCGGGCGACGGGACACCGGGGTGGTGGCGGGTGGTGGGGGCGACGGGGCGAGGGGTAGTGGGGCCAGGGGGCGGTGGCGGGTGGCGGTGGTCATCAGGGAGGAGAGGAGGACAGATAGAACAGAGAGAGATGGGCGGGGTGGGGCGCCGTTAGTAACCTAAATGTTTGCCGTCCGCCCCACTTTGCCGTCCGCCACTTGCTCTTTGCCATCCTCTAGCGGACGGCAAATAGGGGGGGCCGTTAGGTTTTTTTAAACCAGCTCATCGGTGGGGCCCCTCCCTCTTTGCCGTCCGCTAGCCGACGGCAAAGCTTCTTTGCCGTCCGCTAGCGGACGACAATGAACTGGCTGATGGCAAAGAAGTACTTTGCCATCAGCCAGTTCTTTGTCGTCCGCTTTTGGGTAGCTGATGGCAAAGAGCTTCTTTGCCTACCGCTAGCAGACGACAAAGAGCTGGC
>NW_025228811.1:10745-11310 GCF_018294505.1 Triticum aestivum
GATGGCAAAGTAGCTGTTTCCAGTAGTATTTGATGGAAAAACAGAATGTCCGCACTGCGCCTGTCAACCAAGCACACTGCGTGCGTTAGCGCGAGGCCGAGCAGGGGGTGGGGAGGGGGTGTCGTGACCCCCCTTTACATCCCCCTGCGAGGCCGAGCCTGGAACGAGCCGGAGCAGGCGGCGACGCGGCTTGCTGCGGCGCCGCATGCGTAGGCGAGTCCGTCATACCCCGTCGCCCGCCTGTCTATCTTAGGGGTTGTGGCTCCGGGGGTTTGCGCCGTCCCCTTTGATGGAAAAACAGAATGTTCGCACTGCGCCTGTCAACCAAGCGCACTGCATGCGGTAGCACGAGGCCGAGTATGGGGTGGGGAGGGGGGTCGTGACCCCCCTCCACATCCCCCTATGAGGCCGATCCTGGAACGAGCCGGAGAAGGCAGCGACGCGGCTTGCCGCAGCGCCGCATGCGTAGGTGAGTCCGTCATACCCCGTCGCCCCCTGTCTTTCTTAGGGGGTGTGGCTCTGGGGGTTTGCGCGCATCCCCTTTGATGGAAAAACAGAATGTCCG
>NW_025228811.1:12026-28126 GCF_018294505.1 Triticum aestivum
ATCATACCCCGTCGCCCCCCTGTCTATCTTAGGGGTTGTGGCTCCGGGTGTTTGCGCGCGTCCCCTTTGATGAAAAAACAGAATGTCCGCACTGCGCCTCTCAACCAAGCACATTGCGTGCATTAGCGCGAGGCCGAGCAGGGGGTGGGGAGGGGGGTCGTGACCCCCCTTTACATCCCCCTGCGAGGCCGAGCCTGGAACGAGCCGGAGCAGGCGGCGACGCGGCTTGCCGCGGCGCCGCATCCGTAGGCGAGTCCGTCATACCCCGTCGCCCGCCTATCTTGTCAGGACCCCGACTCAATGCCACATCGATCTAGCATGTAACACCTCATATCACTTTGCGGCCTCACGCACGGTATTCCCACGGGTGTCGCCTTACCTTCGCCCGGGACCGTTTGCGCCTTTTGGCACACGTATATGACAGTGTCGCTAGCATCCATATGATAAGGAGCCCGGGCTGACATGGCTAGTCGTAAACCCGAAGCGGCACAGACTTACAGGGACAGGCATCCATGACCCAGCATCGAACGTGTCGGTCATCAGCGAGTGAATCCAGGCTGTAGCACTGGGCTAGCAGGACTCCGGTGAACCGGGCTGTAGCGGCTAACAGGACTCCGGTATTCACCGCGTGACATTTCCCCGAAGGGACAGACACAGGAACGAAGAAGGACACATGCCGGCCAGCCTATGTGTTCCGGAGCAGTAGCAAGCTACCATGGCTCGGTGGAAACACTAGGAGACATTTCCCCGTAAGAGAGGCTACTAAAGATAAACAACTAGATGGTCAGATCCCACACATACCAAGCATTTCAATAACATACACACAATATGCTCGATATGTGCAAATACAACATGGCATCACAACATGACTCTATGACTCAAGTAATCTATTCAATAGGCTCCGAGGAGCGAGATATTACAACCATGGGTCTCATGACCCAACAATCAGAGCATACAAGTCAAAGCACAAGCGGAAGCTATCATGTCTGAGTACAGACATCTATAACTGAAAAAGGCTGAGAAGCCTGACTATCTACCAGATCCTGCCGAGGGCACAAGATCGTAGCTGAGGTATCAAGCTAAACGTCGAAGTCCACGTGAAACTACTAGCGAGACCGAAGTCTCTCTGCAAAAACATAAAATAGGCAAACGTGAGTACAAATGTACCCAGGAAGACTTACATCAGAACTATCTACATATGCATCATTATCAACAAAGGGGATGGTGGGGTTTAACTGCAGCAAGCCAGCTTTGACTCGGTGGCTATCCTGAACTACGACTGCGAGTATCTCTTTTGAGGTGGCGCACACGAGTCCACATATTCAATATATCAATACACCACTATGGATCCGCTCCCGTCTCCCTACGAGAACGCCATCCATAGCACTCACGCTTATCTTGCGTATTTTAGAGTATCCACTTCCACTTGTCTATGAACTGAGATAAGCAACCCAGAAGTCCTTTTCCGCGGACACGGCTATTCGAATAGATGATGTTAACCCTGCAGGGGTGTACTTCTTCATACATGTTTCCACCACTTAGCGTCTGCACACGACATGTGCTCGGCAGACTTCAAGCAAAAGCCGACGTGGGTGTAGACCACGACCTACCTAAACACTCAAGTCTCTAGTCCAGGTTTATCGCCTATTCGGGTTCCATCCATGAGGAGATCCGGCCGGAGTTTCGCTCACAGCCCCAAACGATGTGAACAGGGTTCCCGAGATACCAAACGGGCATCCGGTACACCGTGCCACGTGCCTACCGCATCACAGCCCACCCCTACGGTCAGCGCTGTCCACGGCCTCCAGCATACTACAAACACCAGAAACTACTTGCAACTCCTGGACAGAGGACAAGGGTGAATAAGAAGTCGAGCGGGGTCATATTTCAGGGCCCAATGTATGGTAGTAGCTGAATCATGGATCACAAACACAGAACTCAGTTCCTGAGGACGGCTACAATGAGACAACCCACCATGTACTCCTACATGGCCTCTCACCGCTACCTTTACCAAATTGTGTTCACACACTTAGCTCACACACAGTAGGACATGTTCACACGCCTCTGATTCATCCCCGATGAATCAGACCTGACTCAACTCTAAGCAATAGCAGGCATGACAAACAAACATGAATGAGTAGGCACAACAGGGCTCAAACAACTCCTACTCATGCTAGTGGGTTTCATCTATTTACTGTGGCAATGACAGGTCATGCAGAGGATGAAGGGGTTTAGCTACCGCAGCAAGTAACAGTTGAATCGCTGTTGTCCTAATGTAGTAAAAGAGAGCAGGAGCGAGAGAGTAGGATTGTATCGGAATGAACAAGGGGGTTTTGCTTGCCTGGCACTTCTGAAGATAACATTGAGTCTTCATCAGTGTCAACGATCACATCATCGGTATCACGTCTATCAAGAGGGGACAAATACCGGCAACACAGAAGGGAACACAATCAATGCAATGCACAATATGATGCATGATCATGACATGGCAAAATGAATGTGTTTTGAGCTAATGCAACTAGCAACAGATTAAATGAAGTTGGTTTGAATACAAGATTCAAATTCAAACTCCATATGTGATTATTTAAATGCCCTTAATTGATTTGTGCTAAACAGCAGCTATAAGTTGTTCTAACATGCATGAAAATAGTACAGATGGATTCCTTGAATTTTTCTGATAATTTTTCATATATAATTTATTTAATTTGGAGTTACGGTTAATTTTCTATGATTTATTGAAGTTTATACAATTTTCTGGAATTTCCTGATTTATTTTAAATCCAGAAAATCATTTAATGCGTCAGCATGACATCACCTTGACGTCAGCAGGTCAACAGGGCGCCTCCAGGTCAAACCTGACCTGTGGGACCCATATGTCAGCGTCACAGGTTAAACAGGGGGGTTTATTTTAGTTTAATTAAGGATTAGGGCACTAGGGCCCACATGTCAGTGGCTCTGGGGTTAGATTAGGTGGTGATTAGCTTAAGCTAATCACCTGATGGCGGGGGCCCACCTGTCAGTGTCAGCAGAGGGGGTAGTTAAAATAAAATAACTAAACTAATTAACAGGGGGGGCTGGCCCCACCTGTCATCGACCCAGAGAGGGGGGGGTCCCGCCGTGGTCAACGTGGGTCAGACCCACCGGCGGCTTGACGCCGGCGAGGCCAGACGCGGTGGTGCGCGTCGGAAACCAACTACAGGGGCTCTTTTGGCGCGCAGGGAGCAGCTACGGGGAGAGGGTGGAGTGGCGCATCCAACGGTGGCGGTGGCGGAGGCTGGGGTGGCCGGAGCTGCCGGCGGCGAGCTCTTTTGCGGCGGCCGGAGCTCGGGCGAGGTCGGGGTTGGCGTTCGGGGGCACGGGAGGGGAAGCTAGTGGCGGCTACGGGCTCCTGGAGACGTGTTGAGTGCGGTGGTGTGCTCGGCTTCGAGCTGCAACGGCTCCAGCCACGGTGGTGACGAGGCACGGCGGCGGCGAGCTCTCGGGTCCGGCGGAAAGGCGGCTAGGGTACGGGAACGAGCGCGAGGAGGAGGGGGAATGGAAGAGTAGCTCACAGGGGTTGCGACGGTGGCCTCGGGGAGCTCGGGGAGGCACCCGAGCCGACGAATTTGACGAAGATGGCCGGCGGTCCCGAGGTTGAAGAAGCCGGCGGTGGCGACGTTGCAGGGGCTCCCGCGGTGCGCTTCTCGGCGAGGAGGAAGTGGTCGAGGCGGATCCCCTGGGTACTTCGGGTGGCAGCGAGGAGCACGGTGGCTACGGCGAACGGCGTCGGCGACGACGAGCTCCGCTCGGGCGCGTGCAGGGAGGAAAGCAGAGGAGAGAACGGGGTCCAGGGGAAGAGAGGGGAGGTGCAGGGGGCGAGGGGAAGTGCGTGGCGTGAGGGGGAGGCTCGGGAACGCCTCGGTGGAAGCAGGAGGTGGCCGAGGCGGCATCGGCGCTCGCCACCGAGCTGCTTCGGTGCGAGGGGAGGAAGAAGACAAGGGGGAGGAGGTGGGCTGGGCCGCCAGGTGGGGGAGCTGGGCCGGCTACAGGTAAGTGGCCCAGGTACGGATCTTTCTCTCTCTCTTTTATAATTCTGTTCTGTTTTATCTTTTCTATTTTCTGCAGTTTGATTTTGATTGATTTAAAATATCAAATCATTTTATAAAATCCTGGAAACAGTTATGGGTGCTTTCTGAATTATTTCAGTGACCCCTAACAATTTCCAACATTTATTTGAACATTTAAATTATTTATAGTATTTAAATGCCCAAAGTCAAATACAATATGGTTTAATTCAGTGACCAAATATGCCCTGCAAAAATATAAACCATTTTTGGTAGATGCTTCCACCTCAACCAAGAAATGTTGAACATTTTTAGAGGACATTTTGAGTTCAATGAAAAAAAGGTTTTATTTTGACCCTAGTTGAATTCATTTGGTGTTAGGGCTTAGTCAATCCCCATCTCAGGTTTAAATGAAATTTAAACATGATGTAACACTCTAATGCATGCACTAGACACTGTCGGAACTAGGGATGTGACAACTCACCCCCACTAAACAAGAATCTCGTCTCGAGATTCAAGCGTAGGGTAAGGTGAAGGGGTAACGCAGACTAGTATAATCTTCACGATCCAGGGTGCACTTCAATTGAACGTTGATTCATTCACCATTATTGTCTTGAAGTCTTGCTCTGAGAAATCCTGCCAACATGACCTAGAGAGAAGGAGACTCTAGAAGGGTCGATCTCCTCGAAGATCGAACAACTCACGAAATGAGACATAGGACCATCTCTCGGGTTGAGACACGAGATACACATCAAGAGGGGTGGAAAGAAGCGGATGACGAAGGTTCACTAGGTAGACAACAATTTCACGCTTAAGAAGGTGGTAATCGATTGTCAACGTAGCGAGGAGTTGAGTTGCCATGATACCATAACGATACACCTTAGGGAAGGTGACTCGTCGAGATATCCCCTTAAGTGGCAAAAAGAATTACTTCTGATTCAGAGATCATTGAAACTCTTTAAACCAGCCTAAGGCAATTCTCGAGCGATCGTTTGGAGGGGGTCGGTAGAATGGCATACTCGGACTTGGATGATGTGGCTTACCTTGTTGAAGACAACGCAATGGATGAATTTGCTTATCACCGGAAATGGAAGAGACCCATGGTAGAATGGCACATTGGCGGTGCAAGCTGGGAACAAAATGCAAATGCTGGGAATGATTCCAGTAACTGGGGAAGAACCCAACAATAGAGAGTGAATTCACTGTTTGAAAAGATCATAGCATTGCCGAGGAAACTGAGAGTAATCCCAGTTAGAGCCGATGATAACACGTAACGCTTGTGCGTGCTCTCAAGAACTTGAGCATTTCCATATTCATCAAGGTTTTACCAACATCTGTGTCAAGGGTCCTGGCAACACAACTTGCTACCATGATGGCTAATGATGGATGATGCAGATGCAAAGGAAGATAACACCTTCTCAGATTTCACCTTAGCGAGGCCAAGGAAATAAAAATCTGGATGATCGACCGAGAGACATTTAGCACTCCGCTTCTAGTGTTCTCCTTGATGTGCTAGTGTAACCCACCCATAGATATGGTTTGATATCTAGGACATCAAGTAAAAAGGTCGGACTTCGGAACACAGAAATCCATAGGGGCAACTAGGGAGTAATCCTACGAAATCCCTATGGGGAGGTGGCCAACTTTATCAATCAAGATATTATAATAACAGGTCTTCGGGCTGGGTGTGTTGGCCACGACATCCACTTTACCGGTTATCGCGCGACCAATATTATAATTCTTGGGAAATATGCCAACCATCATATCTGCCTGAGATTCAGATCTGGTTGGTGTCAGGATATTCCAGACTCATCGAGGCTAGGAAGAACAACGGAAGTTTGCAACACAAATCGACGAGAAGACGTTGCGAGATTCTCGGGGAATGAACTACGATAGCAAGCTCCAAAACATGAGCTGGTTCTGCTACAAACAAGTGAACACGTTGTCCCAGACAAGCATGACCACAAAGTAGTCTTATAATAAAACACTACCGAGTTCTGGTTGGGAACCATCAGCGAGGATATCGATGTTTTGTACAAATCCGTCTCGTACCTTCGGGACTAGCACTTAAAACTTATTAATCTTGAACAAATCAATCAGTGGCTTGGTGTGCTAGGGACCCATATAGAATGGAGGTTGCAAGTCTCCGAACCACAGAATACTTCGCACGTATGCATGACTGATTTGGGATGATTCCAAAGGAAACAACATTGACTTTCTCGAATCCACGGCGGCAACTTGCATCAAATGCACATGGACTGGAGGAAGTCACTTCTTACATCCGAACATTTGCTCCATGAACTAGCATGAAGAAATGCTTTCAAAAGCTTCCAACACTAACTTAATGTTCAACAAAATCATGGAGGGAATAAGGATGTTGTCAATGGGCTCAACAACAATTCATCCGGGTTTCCTTTTAAAAGGAATTCCATAGTTAAGTGAACAAGTGATAGCATTGGTCAGACCAAAGATGTAAGGGTGTATGCTCGAGGGATCAACCACGAGTAAGACAACATTACGAGCATCGTTGGTACTGATTTGATTTGACGATAGCCCACACTCAAATCAAGGGATTGATAAGACAATAGGTCCAGCAACTGATCACAGGGACCAATCGATGAAGATATCATCTTTCTTCAACACACACTACACAAGAATATCCCTTTGGAACGAACTAAGTCAGACAAGTTTTTATCTTCCAACTCTCCAAGTTGTTGTCCAGCTTAACCAACTAGCTCAGGGATATCTAACACCGATTCTTGGAAAGAAGGTGGTTCATAAGAAACCAACTTGATCACGGGCTCAACATAACGGTCAGGTGACGACCTGGTAGTATTTCCGAGAAGATCTTCGGAAAATCACGAACCACCGATATGTTACTAAGCTCGAGAACAATCTTGCTTTTCAGGGCAAGACGACATGATCGATAGAGCAAGGATTTGAGATAATCCTAACTCATCGATCGAGGAGTGAACCAGAAATAAGGACTAGGTAGCACGATCAATCTTAGAATGATGATTCAATAACCAACACACTAAGAATGAAATTATTGTCCTTTAACTACCCAGCAATGAGGTTGCTAGGCGTATTGATTTCACACATCACGATTCACTTGTCGACATTCCGGTTATAACCACACGGAACCGAGGAATGAGTATTGATGGTGAGAAGTATCACTACGTCAAAATTCATGAGAGTTGGTGCAGTTCTCATGACAATTCTGACATAAAGGGGGTAATACTCCAAGGTAGAACAGAACCAAAAACTGGGCTGGCATTTGATCTGCGGAGCACAATTGCTTTGACCCAATCCTAGATATGGAAGAGGTACTGGAGTTTGTTTCTCCAAGTCATTCCAGAATGGAATGGCTTGACAGACCACAAGAGTCATAGGCATCGATGAACGAACGCACGCATACTCTTGACTATCAATTGATAGATGAGGGTCAGAATGCAACTAAAGAGAACAACTCAAAGGAACATATAACTTTCTGAGTTGTGGATGCATAGATTAGTATGTCGAACCAAGTTCAACATATTTCTTCCGGATAACCCATGCAGAAAGGTAGAACTGGCAGAGTCACAATTTATGAATGGAGAACTCCTCAAGAGTACTCTAATTGTGATCTTTTGATCCAATAAACATCTGTCATAAGATGTTCATAGTATTTGGAAGAAGGAAATACCACGGACCTCGAGGACTATCGCAAAGTTACTAATATCCTGAAGGAACTAGCAAACACTATCAACATGAGGTAAGTAGAGTGAATCTCGGGTTCAAAGCCCAAGGAATAGAATACCTACTACTAAGTGGCATCACGGGATGCTTTTGAGAATAAAAGCCAGAATCATCACACTGGGGATCACAAAACATTGCTAGATTACTAGGTGACTCCCTAATACACCTAGGGTCATAATAATAACTCCAACATAAAGGTCGAGGCAGTAGAGTACCTCAACTCAACAATTTGTGTGATTAACCTGGCCTAAAAGACATTGAAACCAGAGGAAAAGGATTTGCAAATGCATCAGACTACTTAGAAACCTGGGATGACTCGGACAGCATAACGGCTGTAAATGCTCAGAAAAGATTTTAGACATTCACAAAAATGGTGGCATAACCACTCAGAAGCACAATATCAAGGTTTCGAGATCAACAATTAACATACGGAAGTAGTAGAAACTGAACTCAAGCTTAAATCCAACAATCTTATAAGTCTACGGATTAGTAACACGTGATCCTGATAGAAAGAAGAGAAAGCCTAGTTCTTAATCCCCGTAGAAGAGAAGATGATGACTCAGATCAGAAGGCCATGAGGTATAAGGAGTAAAAAGAGCCTTACGTTCCATCCCACAATCAATTCCCTTATATAACTAAAGAATTTCTAGACTCAACTTCGACCAGTTTGGCTTGGTAATCCTACAGGCAGTCAAGCTCTGATACCAACGCTGTCAGGACCCCGACTCAATGCCACATCGATCTAGCATGTAACACCTCATATCACTTTGCGGCCTCACGCACGGTATTCCCACGGGTGTCGCCTTACCTTAGCCCGGGACCGTTTGCGCCTTTTGGCACACGTATATGATAGTGTCGCTAGCATCCATATGATAAGGAGCCCGGGCTGACATGGCTAGTCGTAAACCCAAAGTGGCACAGACTTACAGGGACAGGCATCCATGACCCAGCATCGAACGTGTCGGTCATCAGCGAGTGAATCCAGGCTGTAGCACTGGGCTAGCAGGACTCCGGTATTCATCGCGTGACATTTCCCCGAAGGGACAGACACAGGAACGAAGAAGGACACATGCCGGCCAGCCTAAGTGTTCCGGAGCAGTAGCAAGCTACCATGGCTCGGTGGAAACACTAGGAGACATTTCCCCGTAAGAGAGGCTACTAAAGATAAACAACTAGATGGTCAGATCCCACACATACCAAGCATTTCAATAACATACACACAATATGCTCGATATGTGCAAATACAACATGGCATCACAACATGACTCTATGACTCAAGTAATCTATTCAATAGGCTCCGAGGAGCGAGATATTACAACCATGGGTCTCATGACCCAACAATCAGAGCATACAAGTCAAAGCACAAGCGGAAGCTATCATGTCTGAGTACAGACATCTATAACTGAAAAAGGCTGAGAAGCCTGACTATCTACCAGATCCTGCCGAGGGCACAAGATCGTAGCTGAGGTATCAAGCTAAACGTCGAAGTCCACGTGAAACTATTAGCGAGACCGAAATCTCTCTGCAAAAACATAAAATAGGCAAACGTGAGTACAAATGTACCCAGCAAGACTTACATCAGAACTATCTACATATGCATCATTATCAACAAAGGGGATGGTGGGGTTTAACTGCAGCAAGCCAACTTTGACTCGGTGGCTATCCTGAACTACGACTGCGAGTAACTCTTTTGAGGTGGCGCACATGAATCCACATATTCACCATATCAATACACCACTATGGATCCGCTCCCGTCTCCCTACGAGAACGCCATCCATAGCACTCACGCTTATCTTGCGTATTTTAGAGTATCCACTTCCACTTGTCTATGAACTGATATAAGCAACCCAGAAGTCCTTTTCCGCGGACACGGCTATTCGAATAGATGATGTTAACCCTGCAGGGGTGTACTTCTTCATACATGTTTCCACCACTTAGCGTCTGCACACGACATGTGCTCGGCAGACTTCAAGCGAAAGCCGACGTGGGTGTAGACCACGACCTACCTAAACACTCAAGTCTCTAGTCCAGGTTTATCGCCTATTCGGGTTCCATCCATGAGGAGATCCGGCCGGAGTTTCGCTCACAGCCCCAAACGATGTGAACAGGGTTCCCGAGACACCAAACGGGCGCCCGGTACACCGTGCCACGTGCCTACCGCATCACAGCCCACCCCTACGGTCAGCGCTGTCCACGGCCTCCAGCATACTACAAACACCAGAAACTACTTGCAACTCCTGGACAGAGGACAAGGGTGAATAAGAAGTCGAGCGGGGTCATATTTCAGGGCCCAATGTATGGTAGTAGCTGAATCATGGATCACAAACACAGAACTTAGTTCCTGAGGACGGCTACAATGAGACAACCCACCATGTACTCCTACATGGCCTCTCACCGCTACCTTTACCAAATCGTGTTCACACACTTAGCTCACACACAGTAGGACATGTTCACACGCCTCTGATTCATCCCCGATGAATCAGACCTGACTCAACTCTAAGCAGTAGCAGGCATGACAAACAAACATGAATGAGTAGGCACATCAGGGCTCAAACAACTCCTACTCATGCTAGTGGGTTTCATCTATTTACTGTGGCAATGACAGGTCATGCAAAGGATAAAGGGGTTCAGCTACCGCAGCAAGTAACAGAAAAATCGGTGTTGTCCTAATGCATTAAAAGAGAGCAGGAGCGAGAGAGTAGGATTGTATCGGAATGAACAAGGGGGTTTTGCTTGCCTGGCACTTCTGAAGATAACATTGAGTCTTCATCAGTGTCAACGATCACGTCATCGGTATCACGTCTATCGAGAGGGGACAAATACCGGCAACACAGAAAGGAACACAATCAATGCAATGCACAATATGATGCATGATCATGACATGGCAAAATGAATGTGTTTTGAGCTAATGCAACTAAAACCAGATTAAATGAAGTTGGTTTGAATCCAAGATTCAAATTCAAACTCCATATGTGATTATTTAAATGCCCTTTAATTGATTTGTGCTAAACAGCAGCTATAAGTTGTTCTAACATGCATGAAAATGGTACAGATGGATTCCTTGAATTTTTCTGATAATTTTTCATATATAATTTATTAAATTTGGAGTTACGGTTAATTTTCTATGAATTTTGGAAGTTTTAGTCATTTTCTGGAATTTATAAATCATTTAGGATTTATTTAAATTCTAGAACAAATACTGCGTCAGCATGACGTAATAGTGACGTCAGCAGGGTCAACCGAGCGCCCCAGGTCAAACCTGACGTGTGGGGTCCACACGTCAGTGACACAGGGACTAATCCCGCGTTGACCCGGGCTGGTTAGCTTTGACTAAGCCCTGGGGCCCACTTGTCAGCGTCAGTAGGTGGGGGGGTTAGTGACTAATTAACTAAGCCACGTCGACTTCGCCGGAGTTCGGCCGGCGACGACCAAAACTGCGGCGGGAGCTCGCCGGAGTGGCGCTGCGAGGGGTTTTGGGCCAAGCCAAGGGCACCAGAGGGTAGCCCGTGCCCGTGCGCATCTAGGGGGGCCATCGGGAGGTGCGGGGGTGGCCGGAGCTCGCCGGAGTGGGGGCCGCAGCGGCTGCCGGAGCTCGGGTTTGGGCGGAGCGAGGTTACGGGGCGCTAGGGGGCTGGCTGAGGGGCTATGCGGACTCCTGGGGCAGCTAGGAGCACGCTAGGCTCGTCGGTCTGGCCGCAGCAGCACGTCAGTGCCATGCCCGGCGTCCATGGCGGACGGCGGCGCTCGGGAATGTGGCCGGGGTGCTACGGCACGGAAACGAACAAAATGGAGGAGGGGAAACGGAGTGGAGCTCACAGGGATCACGCAGGGAGGGTCAGCGAGCTCGGGGGCGCGCCAGAGTGGCCGAATTCGACGGAGAAGATCCTCGGCGGCCGGCGAGGGGGAAAACGTCGGGGGCGGCGTTCCGGGGCTCTTCTGGTCGCGTGAGACGACGAGGAGGACGAGGGAGGACTTGCGGAGCTCTGGGAGGCGTCGGGGAGGCGAGAGGAGCACGGTGGCTGCGGCAATCGGCGTCGGTGGCGGCGGTGGTTCTCGGGTGAGAGGGAGAGAGAGCAGGGGAAGAAGGGGAGGGCGAGGGAGAGTGAGAGCGGTGCGGGGCAGCTGCGTGGCTTCGTCCGGGGCATCAAGGGAGTCCGGGGGAAGCAGGAGGTGGCCAGCAGGGGGGAGGTGGCGCGCGCGCGTGCCGGCGAGCGTCGGGCACACGCCCTCGTCCTCCTGTCCAGGGAGGAAGACGACAGGGAGGCTGTGGTGGTGGGCTGGGCCAGCGGGAGGAGCTGGGCCGGGCAGGTAAGCAGGTAAGTGGCCCAGGTGGCCGTCTCCCTTTTTATTTTTGCTCTGTTTTATTTTTTAATCATTGTTTTCTATTTGTTTCATCTGTTTTGATTTAGTTCAAACACTAAATCATTTTTGTTTCTTCCAATAATTTTTGCAGGGACTGAAAGTAATATTCCAGAGCCCCTCACAAAATATCAGAATTATTGAAGCATTAAAAATATATATAACATATATTTGCTCCAACTCAAATACAATATATATTAGTTCAAAGATCCAAAATGACATGGAAAAATGTGCATCATCTCTGGTTACTGTTTCCAGCATTTTTCCAAAAATGATGAACATTTTTGAAAGCCACTTGGATTGACTGAAAATATTTTAGGTGAACCTGGTGAATTCTTAAAATGCTAGGGTTTGGACAATCCCCATTTCAACTTTCTGTAAAAGTAAACATGATGCATCACCAAAGGCTAGTACTAGTGCAATGCCAGAAGCTAGGGATGTGACAATAACTTTGCGGCCTCACACACGGTATCTCCACGGGTGTCGTCTTACCTTTTCCCGGGACCGTTTGCGCCTTTTGGCTCACGTATATGATAGTGTCGCTAGCATCCATATGATAAGGAGCCCGGGCTGACATGACTAGTCGTAAACCCAAAGTGGCACAGACTTACAGGGACAGGCATCCATGACCCAGCTTCGAACGTGTCGGTCATCAGCAAGTGGGTCCGGGCTGTAGCACTGGGCTAGCAGGACTCCGGTAAACCGGGCTGTAGCGGGCTAACAGGACTCCGGTACTCAAAGCGTGACATTTCCCCGAAGGGACAGACACAGGAACGAAGAAGGACACATGCCGGCCAGCCTAAGTGTTCCAGAGCAGTAGCAAGCTACCATGGCTCAGCGGTAACACTAGGAGACATTTCCCGGTAAGAGAGGCTACTAAAGATAAACAACTAGATAGTCAGATCCCACACATACCAAGCATTTCAATAACATACACACAATATGCTCGATATGTGCAATACAACATGGCATCACAAAATGACTCTACGACTCAAGTAGTTTATTCAATAGGCTCCGAGGAGCGAGACATTACAAACATGGGTCTCATGACCCAACAATCAGAGCATACAAGTCAAAGCACAAGCGGAAGCTATCATGTCTGAGTACAGACATCTACAAATGAAAAAGGCTGATAAACCCGACTATCTATCAGATCCTGCCGGGGCACAAGATCGTAGCTGAGGTAACAAGCTAAACGTCGAAGTCCACGCGGAACTACTAGCGAGACCGAAGTCTCTCTGCAAAAACATAAATAGGCAAACGTGAGTACAAATGTACCCAACAAGACTTACATCAGAACTAACTACATATGCTTCATTATCAACAAAGGGGATGGTGGGGTTTAACTGCAGCAAGCCAGCTTTGACTCGGTGGCTATCCTGAACTACGACTGCAAGTAACTCTTTTGAGGTGGCGCACACGAGTCCACATATTCCCCATATCAATACACCACTATGGAATCGCTCCCGTCTCCCTACGAGAACGCCATCCATAGCACTCACGCTTATCTTGCGTATTTTAGAGTATCCACTTTCACTTGTCTATGAACTGATATAAGCAACCCAGAAGTCCTTTTCCGCGGACACGGCTATTCGAATAGATGATGTTAACCCTGCAGGGGTGTACTTCTTCATACATGTTTCCACCACTTAGCGTCTGCACACGACATGTGCTCGGCAGACTTCAAGCGAAAGCCGACGTGGGTGTAGACCACGACCTACCTAAACACTCAAGTCTCTAGTCCAGGTTTATCGCCTATTCAGGTTCCATCCGCAGGGAGTCCGGCCGAGGTTTCCCATACGGCCCCGAACGATGTGAACAGGGTTCCGTGACACCAAACGGGCGCCCGGTTTACCCGGCCACGTGCCTACCGCATCACAGCCCACCCCTACGGTCAGCGCTGTCCACGGCCTCCAGCATACTACAAACACCAGAAACTACTTGCAACTCCTGGACAGAGGACAAGGGTGAATAAGAAGTCGAGCGGGGTCATATTTCAGGGCCCAATGTATGGTAGTAGCTGAATCATGGATCACAAACACAGAACTCAGTTCCTGAGGACGGCTACAATGAGACAACCCACCATGTACTCCTACATGGCCTCTCACCGCTACCTTTACCAAATCGTGTTCACACACTTAGCTCACACACAGTAGGACATGTTCACACGCCTCTGATTCATCCCCGATGAATCAGACCTGACTCAACTCTAAGCAATAGCAGGCATGACAAACAAACATGAATGAGTAGGCACAACAGGGCTCAAACAACTCCTACTCATGCTAGTGGGTTTCATCTATTTACTGTGGCAATGACAGGTCATGCAGAGGATGAAGGGGTTCAGCGACCGCAGCAAGTAACAGTTGAATCGTTGTTGTCCTAATGCAGTAAAAGAGAGCAGGAGCGAGAGAGTAGGATTGTATCGGAATGAACAAGGGGGTTTTGCTTGCCTGGCACTTCTGAAGATAACATTGAGTCTTCATCAGTGTCAACGATCACATCATCGGTATCACGTCTATCGAGAGGGGACAAATACCGGCAACACAGAAGGGAACACAATCAATACAATGCACAATATGATGCATGATCATGACATGGCAAAATGAATGTGTTTTGAGCTAATGCAACTAGCAACAGATTAAATGAAGTTGGTTTGAATACAAGATTCAAATTCAAACTCCATATGTGATTATTTAAATGCCCTTAATTGATTTGTGCTAAACAGCAGCTATAAGTTGTTCTAACATGCATGAAAATAGTACAGATGGATTCCTTGAATTTTTCTGATAATTTTTCATATATAATTTATTTAATTTGGAGTTACGGTTAATTTTCTATGATTTATTGAAGTTTATACAATTTTCTAGAATTTCCTGATTTATTTTAAATCCAGAAAATCATTTAATGCGTCAGCATGACATCACCTTGACGTCAGCAGGTCAACAGGGCGCCTCTAGGTCAAACCTGACCTGTGGGACCCATATGTCAGCGTCACAGGTTAAACAGGGGGGTTTATTTTAGTTTAATTAAGGATTAGGGCACTAGGGCCCACATGTCAGTGGCTCTGGGGTTAGATTAGGTGGTGATTAGCTTAAGCTAATCACCTGATGGCGGGGGCCCACCTGTCAGTGTCAGCAGAGGGGGTAGTTAAAATAAAATAACTAAACTAATTAACAGGGGGGGCTGGCCCCACCTGTCATCGACCCAGAGAGGGGGGGGGTCCCGCCGTGGTCAACGTGGGTCAGACCCACCGGCGGCTTGACGCCGGCGAGGCCAGACGCGGTGGTGCGCGTCGGAAACCAACTACAGGGGCTCTTTTGGCGCGCAGGGAGCAGCTACGGGGAGAGGGTGGAGTGGCGCATCCAACGGTGGCGGTGGCAGAGGCTGGGGTGGCCGGAGCTGCCGGCGGCGAGCTCTTTTGCGGCGGCTGGAGCTCGGGCGAGGTCGGGGTTGGCGTTCGGGGGCACGGGAGGGGAAGCTAGTGGCGGCTACGGGCTCCTGGAGATGTGTTGAGTGCGGTGGTGTGCTCGGCTTCAAGCTGCAACGGCTCCAGCCACGGTGGTGACGAGGCACGGCGGCGGCGAGCTCTTGGGTCCGGCGGAAAGGCGGCTAGGGTACGGGAACGAGCGCGAGGAGGAGGGGGAATGGAAGAGTAGCTCACAGGGGTTGCGACGGTGGCCTCGGGGAGCTCGGGGAGGCACCCGAGCCGACGAATTTGACGAAGATGGCCGGCGGTCCCGAGGTTGAAGAAGCCGGCGGTGGCGACGTTGCAGGGGCTCCCGCGGTGCGCTTCTCGGCGAGGAGGAAGAGGTGGTCGAGGCGGATCTCCTGGGTACTTCGGGTGGCAGCGAGGAGCACGGTAGCTACGGCGAACGGCGTCGGCGACGACGAGCTCCGCTCGGGCGCGTGCAGGGAGGAAAGGAGAGGAGAGAACGGGGTCCAGGGGAAGAGAGGGGAGGT
>NW_025228811.1:28352-29178 GCF_018294505.1 Triticum aestivum
CACCGAGCTGCTTCGGTGCGAGGGGAGGAAGAAGACAAGGGGGAGGAGGTGGGCTGGGCCGCCAGGTGGGGGAGCTGGGCCGGCTACAGGTAAGTGGCCCAGGTACGGATCTTTCTCTCTCTCTTTTATAATTCTGTTCTGTTTTATCTTTTCTATTTTCTGCAGTTTGATTTTGATTGATTTAAAATATCAAATCATTTTATAAAATCCTGGAAACAGTTATGGGTGCTTTCTGAATTATTTCAGTGACCCCTAACAATTTCCAACATTTATTTGAACATTTAAATTATTTATAGTATTTAAATGCCCAAAGTCAAATACAATATGGTTTAATTCAGTGACCAAATATGCCCTGCAAAAATATAAACCATTTTTGGTAGATGCTTCCACCTCAACCCAGAAATGTTGAACATTTTTAGAGGACATTTTGAGTTCAATGAAAAAAAGGTTTTATTTTGACCCTAGTTGAATTCATTTGGTGTTAGGGCTTAGTCAATCCCCATCTCAGGTTTAAATGAAATTTAAACATGATGTAACACTCTAATGCATGCACTAGACATTGTCGGAACTAGGGATGTGACATGTCTATCTTAGGGGGTGTGGCTCCAGGGGTTTGCGCGCCTCCCCTTTGATGGAAAAACAGAATGTCCGCACTGCGCCTGTCAACCAAGCGCACCGCATGCGTTAGCGCGAGGCCGAGCACGGGGTGGGGAGGGGGGGTCGTGACCCCCCTCCACATCCTACTGCGATGCCGAGCCTGGAACGAGCCGGAGCAGGCGGCGACGCAGCTTCCCGCGGCGCCGCATGCATAGGCGAGTCCGTCATA
>NW_025228811.1:34261-35680 GCF_018294505.1 Triticum aestivum
TGAGTCCCTGTGGCTCACAGATACTTCAACTCCAGATGCAGGTCCAGGTGATTCTGCTCCAGTTGACGATTACGAGCTCAGGTGGGAGTTCGACGAGGACTCTCAGCGATACTACGTGTCCTTTCCAGATGATCAGTAGTGGTGCCTAGTTGGGGTTATCGATTCAGGACCTTGTCGCATGTTGGGGGTCTTTTCTATTTTGGCGCCGTAGTCGGGCCATGAGTGTTTGTTTGATGGATGTTATTTATGTACTCTGATGTGACGTGGCGAGTGTAAGCCAACTATGTCATCTCCCCCTTTTATTATATATATTACATGGGATGTTGTAATGATTGCCTGACTTGCGACATTGCTTTCAATGCGGTTATGCCTCTAAGTCGTGCCTCGACACGTGGGAGCTATAGCCGCATCGAGGGCGTTACAAGTTGGTAATCAGAGCCTTCCCCGACCTTAGGAGCCCCATTGCTTGATCGTTTTTAGCAGCCGAGTTGTGTCTAAAAAAAATGTTTTGAGTCCTTAGGAATTATATATCGGAGAGCTTAGGAATTCTTTTTACTTCCCAGTCTCCTCATCGCTCTGGTATTTTGACTCTTCTCTTCTCAAATTTCACTTAAAATTTTTTTAGGATCACGCGAGTATCTTGGTTTTGTTCCGATGGTTTTGTGACGAGAACATTGTTCTTGGTGCCTCCTGTCTTTAGGGGTTGTGGCAGTGTCCCGGGGAGTTGAGCTCCGAGGTGTTGTCGTCACAATTTTATCGTTGCAAATCTGGTATACTTGAGATATGTTCGCCGACATCGAAAATCTCTTTTATGCAGTTCGTTGGTGAGATAACCTCGACGCCACCCAGTACTGGGGCGGGAGTTCGGGAGTATCGCCATAACTTGTATAACGGATGTTTTTTGAAGGTTGAGGTAGATGGTTTCCGAAGTTTTCCTGGTTATGTGTTGAAGGATGGATACAGCTGGATGTAGGATTTGCTAGTTTGGGTGAGATATTGTGCTTCCCCTGTATCCCCAACACCTGATTGCATAACCGGAAAGGTTCGGGAGTTTCATAGGTGGGAAATCTAGTAGCTCTAGTTCTTCTTCCACGGATATTGGTTTGAGATTGGGATTTCTTACCGATTATTCGTTCTTGATCCGTACCTTGTTGATTTATTTCTCTACCTTAATTCTTCGTGGCTTCGCAATTTATGGATATGTGATCATTTGAAGAGGAATGCATTCGTTCATTTTGTTCGGATGTGAAGACTATATGTTGCAATTTTCATTCCGTTGGATTCAGCTTCTATATTGTTGTCTATCTATGTGCTAATGGTGGTCAACCTGTTCAGGATGGCTCCTCCAACGCGCACGACTCCGAATCCTAATCCGCCTCCACCTCCGCCTCCTCCGGAAGCATGGCAAGCTGTGATGGC
>NW_025228811.1:35690-36326 GCF_018294505.1 Triticum aestivum
AAAAACAGAATGTCCGCACTGCGCCTGTCAACCAAGCACACTGCGTGCGTTAGCGCGAGGCCGAGCAGGGGGTGGGGAGGGGGGGCCGTGACCCCCCTCCACATCCCCCTGTGAGGCCGAGCCTAGAACGAGTCGGAGCAGGCGGCGACGCGGCTTGCTGCGGCGCCGCATGCGTAGCCGAGTCCGTCATACCCGTCGCCTGCCTGTCTATCTTAGGGGGTGTGGTTCCAGGGGTTTGTGCGCCTCCCCTTTGATGGAAAAACAGAATGTCCGCACTGCGCCTGTCAACCAAGCGCACCGCATGCGTTAGCGCGAGGCCGAGCACGGTGTGGGGAGGGGGGGTCGTGACTCCCCCTCCACATCCTACTACGATGCCGAGCCTGGAACGAGCCAGAGCAGGTGGCGACGTGGCTTCCCGCGGCGTCGCATGCGTAGGCGAGTCCGTCATACCCCGTCGCCCCCTGTCTATCTTAGGGGTTGTGGCTCCGGGGGTTTGCACGCATCCCCTTTGATGGAAAAATAGAATGTCCGCACTTCGCCTGTCAACCAAGCGCACTGCATGCGTTAGCGCGAGGCCGAGCAGGGGGTGGGGAGGGGGGTCATGACCCCCCTCCACATCCGCATGTGAGGCCTATC
>NW_025228812.1:0-733 GCF_018294505.1 Triticum aestivum
AACTTATTTGAACTCCTGACTTTTTGTGTGTTCAGATGCACCATTCAAAGCCACATCATCATTTTTCAATCCTTTCTGACTTCATTTGTTATTTTTCATGCATTTACTAATTATTTTGAGCTATAAGACCCTAAACTTGAAAACCATTTCAAATGAACTCTGAAAAGGTTGAAAGTTGGCATGGTTTCAACATTTCATCCACATAGCATGTGCAAGAAAGTTGAGAGGGTTACGGCAAAAACTGGATGCACTTCGTGTACAAAACGGACAATCTCTTTCAAAGTATGAGGATTTCGTACGGAAACTCGTCTGTTACAAACGGATTTCACTTTTTAAAACTTATTTGAACTCCCGACTTTTTGTGTGTTCAAAATGCACCATTCAAAGCCACATCATCATCTTTCAATCCTTTCTGACTACATTTGTTATTTTTCATGCATTTACTAATTATTTTGAGCTATAAGACCCAAAAATTGAAAAGCATTTCAAATGAACTCTGAAAAGGTTGAAAGTTTGCATGGTATCATCATTTCATCCACATAGCATGTGCAAGAAAGTTGAGAGGGTTACGGCAAAAACTGGATGCACTTCGTGTACAAAACGGACAACCTCTTTCAAAGTATCAGGATTTCATACGGAAACTCATCTGTTACAAAGGGATTTCATTTTTTAAAAGTTATTCGAACTCCTGACTTTTTGTGTGTTCAGATGCACCATTCAAAGCCACATCATC
>NW_025228812.1:1183-6970 GCF_018294505.1 Triticum aestivum
TACAAAACGGACAATCTCTTTCAAAGTATCAGGATTTCATACGGAAACTCGTCTGGTACAAACGGATTTCATTTTTACAAACTTATTTGAACTCCTGTTTTTTTGTGTGTTCAAAATGCACCATTCAAAGCCACATCATCATTTTTCAATCCTTTCTGACTTCATTTGTTATTTTTCATGCATTTACTAATTATTTTGAGCTATAAGACCCTAAGATTGAAAAGCATTTCAAATGAATTCTTAAAAGGTTGAAAGTTGGCATGGTATCATCATTTCATCCACATAGCATGTGCAAGAAAGTTGAGAGGGTTACGGCAAAAACTGGATGCACTTCGTGTACAAAAGGGACAATCTCTTTCAAAGTATTAGGATTTCATACGGAAACTCGTCTGTTACAAAGGGATTTAATTTTTTAAAACTTATTTGAACTCCTGACTTTTTGTGTGTTAAAAATGCACCATTCAGAGCCACATCATCATTTTTCAATCCTTTTGACTTCATTTATTATTTTTCATGCATTTACTAATTATTTTGAGCTATAAGACCCTAAAATTGAAAAGCATTTCAAATGAACTCTGAAAAGGTTGAAACTTGGCATGGTATCATCATTTCATCCACATAGCATGTGCAATAAAGTTGAGAGGGTTACGGCAAAAACTGGATGCACTTCGTGTACAAAACGGACAATCTCTTTCAAAGTATCAGGATTTCATACGGAAACTCGTGTGTTACAAAGGGATTTCATTTTTTAAAACTTTTGAACTCCTGAGTTTTTGTGTGTTCAAAATGCACCATTCAAAGCCACATCATCATTTTTCAATCCTTTCTGGCTTCATTTGTTATTTTTCATGCATTTACTAATTATTTTGAGCTATAAGACCCTAAAATTGAAAAGCATTTCAAATGAACTCTGAAAAGGTTGAAAGTTGGCATAGTATCATCATTCCATCCACATAGCATGTGCAAGAAAGTTGAGAGGGTTACGGCAAAAACTGGATGCACTTCGTGTACAAAACGGACAACCTCTTTCAAAGTATCAGGATTTCATACGGAAACTCGTCTGGTACAAACGGATTTCATATTTAAAAACTTATTTGAACTCCTGACTTTTTGTGTGTTCAAAATGCACCATTCAAAGCCACATCATCATTTTTCAATCCTTTCTGACTTCATTTGTTATTTTTCATGCATTTACTAATTATTTTGAGCTATAAGACCCTAAGATTGAAAAGCATTTCAAATTAATTCTTAAAAGGTTGAAAGTTGGCATGGTATCATCATTTCATCCACATAGCATGTGCAATAAAGTTGAGAGGGTTACGGCAAAAACTGGATGCACTTCGTGTACAAAACGGACAATCTCTTTCAAAGTATCAGGATTTCATACAGAAACTCGTCTGTTACAAAGGGATTTCATTTTTTAAAACTTATTTGAACTCCTGACTTTTTGTGTGTTCAAAATGCACCATTCAAAGCCACATCATCATATTTCAATCCTTTCTGGCTTCATTTGTTATTTTTCATGCATTTACTAATTATTTTGAGCTATAAGACCCTAAAATTGAAAAGCATTTCAAATGAATTCTGAAAAGGTTGAAAGTTGGCATAGTATCATCATTCCATCCACATAGCATGTGCAAGAAAGTGTAACACCCTGGGAATCATGCTACAGTAACTCCCTGTGATTAAGCTAATCATGTTGCTAAACAGGGCTTGATCACATTTGAATCACCTTCCTTTTCAAACTCCTAGTTCAAACTTCAAATATAATTAAAGTGAAAATTAAAAGTTTTCATAAACTCAAACAAAAATGTTCTGTGGGTGCTAAATAATACACTAGCAATTATGGTGGAGAAAACTCCTTTTTATAAAATGCCTAAATACTTTAAATGGAATAAAACAGAAAAGGAAATAAACAAATAAAAAGAAAACAGAAAACAGAAACAGTCAGAGAAAAGAAAAAAAGGGGGAGCAGGCCTTCCCCCCCCACTGGACCCGTGGCCCATCTGCACCGAACCCCCCCGGCCCGAACTGGGCCGCACCCCCGCGCCCCCGGCCCAGCCCACCTCCTCCCTCGCCCCTTCCCTGTTCCCCCGACCCGGTCGGAACAGGGGCGCGCTGCCGCCGCACCACCTCGCCGGCGGTGAACCCCGCGAGAGGATAAGGGCGCCAGCGGCCCCCCCGCTCCCTAGGGCCTCTCTCCCACTCACCCCGCTCACTCCCTCGGCCTCTGCGCCTCTCCCCCGGATCCGCGCCGCTCTCCTCTGCCCCACGCCCGACGCGCTCGCCGCCATTCCCGTCGTTCACGCGGCCACCGTGCCCCACTCGCCACCTCGCCGTGTCGTACGATGTCGCCGCCCTCGATTACACCCCCTCCGCCTCTCCGTCGAAGCTCGGAGCCACTACAACGACCTCTCCGAGCTCGCCTTCATCTTCGGACGCCGGCGACCCCCTTCTTCCCCGGCGACGACCTGCTGCTACTAAGCCACCCACGGGCCTTTCTTGCGCCGCGCGGTGAGCTCCTCTACCTCCTCCCCCTCTCCGTTAGCTCGCTCGCGCTCCGTAGCTGCTTCCCCGCGCGCGCCCGAACGCCACGCCGCGGAGCTCGCCGCCGGCGTGTCTCCGGTGACCAAATGGTCACGGGCTCAAGCTCACAGCGCTCCCCACCGCACGTAGAAGCTCCCCAGCCCCTCCGCTTGCTCGACCGCCTGCCGTAGCCCTGTTTCCGTCGGGCACCCGTGCGCGCCGCCGCCTCCGCCGCTCGCCGGCGCCGATTCCGGCCGAGTCCGGCGAAGCCCCGGCCACCCCTGGATGCGGCGCTGCGAGTTCTTTCGAATGGGCCTAGCCCCGTTCCTCCCCGAGCCCCGTAGCGCAATTCCGGCCAACTCCGGCGAGGGACCGCCGCGGTTTTGGTCGCCGGAGTTGCGCCGGCGCCGGCCGCCGACGTGGCACACCTGGGGCCACCCCCTGGGTCACTGCCAGTGGCCCCCACGGGCCCCAGTTGACTGGGTTGACCCAGTCAACTGCTGACTGGGCAGGCCCAGTCACTGACATGCGGGCCCCGCCGCAAAAATTAAAAAAAAAGTTTTATAAATAAAAATAATTAGTTTAATTAATCTCTCACTGACAGGTGGGTCCAGTAGTTAATTAACTAAAAACTAATTAGTTTAATCCTCTGTTAACCCACTGCCTATGACAGGTGGGTCCCCCGTGTCAGTTTGACCAGTCAACCCGGACTGTTGACCGCTGACGTCACTCATACGTCATGCTGACGTCATATCCCTTTTTTTGTTAATTAAATAATTCCAGAAATTCAAATAAACTTTGAAAATTCATATCTTTTAAACCGTAACTCGGATGAAAATGTTTTCTATATGAAAGTTGCTCAGAACGACGAGACGAATCCGGATACGCAGTCCTTGCGTCCACCACACCTCCCTAACCTATCGAACTCGCAACTTTCCCCCTCCGGTCCTTCTGTCCGAAAACGCAAAACATCGGGAATACTTTCCCGGATGTTCCCCCCCCTTCACCGGTACCACCTACTATCGCGTTAGGACACCCCTAGCACCGCTCACTGTCATGTCACGCATCGTCATGCTTGTGTTTGCATTGTATTTACTGTTTCTTCCCCCTCTTCTCTCCGGTAGACTACGAGACCGACACTGCTGCTGCCCAGTTCGACTACGGAGTCGACGACCCCTCCTACTTGCCAGAGCAACCAGGCAAGCCCCCCCCCCTTGATCACCAGATATCGCCTACTCTCCTCTATACTGCTTGCATTAGAGTACTGTAGCATGTTACTGCTTTTCGATATCCTATTCTGATGCATAGCCTATCCTTGCTACTACTGTTGATACCTTTACCTGCAATCCTACATGCTTAGTATAGGATGCTAGATTTCCATCAGTGGCCCTACATTCTTGTCCGTCTGCTGTGCTACACTATCGGGCCGTGATCACCTGGGCGGTGATCGCGGGTATATACTTATATACTATATACATGACACCTGAGATGACTAAAGTCGGGTCGGCTCGTAGGAGTACCCGCAAGTGGATCTTTGTGGCGAAGCGACAGGGCAGGTTGAGACCGCCTAGGTGAGAGGTGGGCCTGGCCCTGGTCGGCGTTCGCGGATACTTAACACGCTTAACGAGATCTTGGTATTTGATCTGAGTCTGGCCATTTGGTCTATACGCACTAGCCATCTACGCGGGAGTAGTTATGGGTATCCCGGCGTCGTGGTATCAGCCGAAGCATTCGTGACGTCAGCGACTGAGTGGCGCGCGCCGTGTTGGACCGCTTTGACGTAACCGCCGTGATCGTGTGGGTTGCTAGGTCTGCTCGCGGCCGCGTTCGCAACGTGCAGGTGTGCATAGGGCGATGGGCCCAGACCCCTGCGCGCTTAGGATTAGACCGGCGTGTTGACCGCTCTGTTGTGCTTAGGTGGGGCTGCGACGCGTTGATCTTACGAGGCCGGGCATGACCCAGAAAAGTGTGTCCGGCCAATTGGGATCGAGCGTGTTGGGTTATGTGGTGCACCCCTGCAGGGAAGTTTATCTATTCGAATAGCCGTGTCCCTCGGTAAAAGGACGACCCGGAGTTGTACCTTGACCTTATGACAACTAGAACAGGATACTGAATAAAATACACCCTTCCAAGTGCCAGATACAACCCGGTGATCGCTCTCTAACAGGGAGACGAGGAGGGGATTGCCGGGTAGGATTATGCTATGCGATGCTACTTGGAGGACTTCACTCTATTCTCTTCTATATGCTGCAAGATGGAGATGACCAGAAGCGTAGTCTTCGACAGGACTAGCTATCCCCCTTTTAATTCTGGCATTCTGCAGTTCAGTCCACTAATATGCCCCTTTACACATATACCCATGCATATGTAGTGTAGCTCCTTGCTTGCGAGTACTTTGGATGAGTACTCACGGTTGCTTCTCTCCCTCTTTTTCCCCCTTTCCTTTCTATCTGGTTGTCCCAACCAGATGTTGGAGTCCAGGAGCCAGACGCCACCGTCGACGACGACTCCCACGGCACTGGAGGTGCCTACTACTACGTGCAGGCCGCTGACGACGACCAGGAGTAGTTAGGAGGTCCCAAGCAGGAGGCCTTGCCTCTTCGATCGTTGCTACTTTTGTGCTAGCCTTCTTAAGGCAAAACTTGTTTAACTTATGTTTGTACTCAGATATTGTTGCTTCCGCTGACTCGTCTATGATCGAGCACTTGTATTCGAGCCCTCGAGGCCCCTGGCTTGTATTATGATGCTTGTATGACTTATTTATGTTTTAGAGTTGTGTTGTGATATCTTCCCGTGAGTCCCTGATCTTGGTCGTACACATTTGCGTGCATGATTAGTGTACGGTCAAATCGGGGGCGTCACAGAAAGTTGAGAGGGTTACGGCAAAAACTGGATGCACTTCGTGTACAAAACGGATAATCTCTTTCAAAGTATCAGGATTTCATACGGAAACTCGTCTGTTACAAAGGGATTTCAAATTTTAAAACTTAGTTGAACTCCTGACTTTTTGTGTGTTCAAAATGCACCATTCAAAGCCACATCATCATTTTTCAATCCTTTCTGACTTCATTTCTTATTTTTCATGCATCTACTAATTATTTTGAGCTATAAGACCCTAAAATTGAAAAGCATTTCAAATGAACTCTGAAAAGGTTGAAAGTTGGCATGGTACCATCATTTCATCCTCATAGCATGTGCAATAAAGTTGAGAGGGTTACGGCAAAAACTGGATGCACTTCGTGTACAAAACGGACAATCTCT
>NW_025228812.1:11903-12513 GCF_018294505.1 Triticum aestivum
TCGTCTGTTACAAAGGGATTTCATTTTTTAAAACTTATTTGAACTCCTGACTTTTTGTGTGTTCAAAATGCACCATTCAAAGCCACATCATCATTTTTCAATCCTTTCTGACTTCATTTGTTATTTTTCATGCATTTACTAATTATTTTGAGCTATAAGACCCTAAAATTGAAAACCATTTCAAATGAACTCTGAAAATATTGAAAGTTGGCATGGTATCATCGTTTCATCCACATAGCATGTGCAAGAAAGTTGAGACGGTTACGGCAAAAACTGGATGCACTTCGTGTACAAAACGGACAATCTCTTTCAATGTATCAGGATTTCATACGGAAACTCGTCTGTTACAAAGGGATTTCATTTTTTAAAACTTATTTGAACTCCTGACGTTTTGTGTGTTCGAAATGCACCATTCAAAGCCACATCATCATTTTTCAATCCTTTCTGACTTCATTTGTTATTTTTCATGCATTTACTAATTATTTTGAGCTATAAGACCCTAAAATTGAAAACCATTTCAAATGAACTCTGAAAAGGTTGAAAGTTGGCATGGTATCATCATTTCATCCACATAGCATGTGCAAGAAAGTTGAGAGGGTTACGGCAAAAA
>NW_025228812.1:15006-16003 GCF_018294505.1 Triticum aestivum
TTCAAAGTATCAGGATTTCATACGAAAACTCGTCTGTTGCAAAGGGATTTCATTTTTTTAAACTTATTTGAACTCCTGACTTTTTGTGTGTTCAAAATGCACCATTCAAAGCCACATCATCATTTTTCAATCCTTTCTGACTTCATTTGTTATTTTTCATGCATTTACTAATTATTTTGAGCTATAAGACCCTAAGATTGAAAAGCATTTCAAATGAACTCTGAAAAGGTTGAAAGTTGGCATGGTATCATCATTTCATCCACATAGCATGTGCAAGAAATTTGAGAGTGTTACGGCAAAAACTAGATGCACTTCGTGTACAAAACGGAGAATCTCTTTCAAAGTATCAGGATTTCATACGGAAACTCGTCTGTTACAAAGGGATTTCATTTTTAAAAACTTATTTGAAGTCCTGACTTTTTGTGTGTTCAAAATGCACCATTCAAAGCCACATCATCATTTTTCAATCCTTTCTGACTTCATTTGTTATTTTTCATGCATTTACTAATTATTTTGAGCTATAAGACCGTAAAATTGAAAAGCATTTCAAATGTACTCTGAAAAGGTTGAAAGTTGGCATGGTATCATCATTCCATCCACATAGCATGTGCAAGAAATTTGAGAGTGTTACGGCAAAAACTAGATGCACTTCGTGTACAAAACGGAGAATCTCTTTCAAAGTATCAGGATTTCATACGGAAACTCGTCTGTTACAAAGGGATTTCATTTTTTAAAACTTATTTGAACTCCTGACTTTTTGTGTGTTCAAAATGCACCATTCAAAGCCACATCATCATTTTTCAATCCTTTCTGACTTCATTTGTTATTTTTCATGCATTTACTAATTATTTTGAGCTATAAGACCCTAAAATTGAAAAGCATTTCAAATGAACTCTGAAAAGGTTGAAAGTTGGCATGGTATCATCATTCCATCCACATAGCATGTGCAAGAAAGTTGAGAGGGTTACGGCAAAAACTGGATGCACTTCGTGTACAA
>NW_025228812.1:16013-17154 GCF_018294505.1 Triticum aestivum
TTTTCATGCATTTACTAATTATTTTGAGCTATAAGACCCTAAAATTGAAAAGCATTTCAAATGAACTCTGAAAAGGTTGAAAGTTGGCATGGTATCATCATTTCATCCACATAGCATGTGCAAGAAAGTTGAGAGGGTTACGGCAAAAACTGGATGCACTTCGTGTACAAAACGGACAATCTCTTCCAAAGTATCAGGCTTTCATACAGAAACTCGTCTGTTACAAAGGGATTTCATTTTTTTAAACTTATTTGAACTCCTGACTTTTTGTGTGTTCAAAATGCACCATTCAAAGCCACATTATCATTTTTCAATCCTTTCTGGCTTCATTTGTTATTTTTCATGCATTTACTAATTATTTTGAGCTATAAGACCCTAAAATTGAAAAGCATTTCAAATGAACTCTGAAAAGGTTGAAAGTTGGCATGGTATCATCATTTCATCCACATAGCATGTGCAATAAAGTTGAGAGGGTTACGGCAAAAACTGGATGCACTTCGTGTACAAAACGGACAATCTCTTTCAAAGTATCAGGATTTCATACGGAAACTCGTGTGTTATAAAGGGATTTCATTTTTTAAAACTTAGTTGAACTCCTGACTTTTTCTGTGTTCAAAATGCACCATTCAAAGCCACATCATCATTTTTCAATCCTTTCTGACTTCATTTCTTATTTTTCATGCATTTACGAATTATTTTGAGCTATAAGACCCTAAAATTGAAAAGCATTTCAAATGAACTCTGAAAAGGTTGAAAGGTGGCATGGTATCATCATTTCATCCACATAGCATGTGCAATAAAGTTGAGAGGGTTACGGCAACAACTGGATGCACTTCGTGTACAAAACGGACAATCTCTTTCAAAGTATCAGGATTTCATACGGAAACTCGTCTGTTACAAAGGGATTTCATTTTTTAAAATTTATTTGAACTTCTAACTTTTTGTGTGTTCAAAATGCACCATTCAAAGCCACATCATCATTTTTCAATCCTTTCTGACTTCATTTGTTATTTTTCATGCATTTACTAATTATTTTGAGCTATAAGACCCTAAAATTGAGAGCATTTCAAATGAACTCTGAGAAGGTTGAAAGTTGGCATGGTATCATCATTCCATCCACATAGCATGTGCAAGAAAGTTG
>NW_025228812.1:21444-22368 GCF_018294505.1 Triticum aestivum
TTATTTGAACTCCTGACTTTTTGTGTGTTCAAAATGCACCATTCAAAGCCACATCATCATTTTTCAATCCTTTCTGACTTCATTTGTTATTTTTCATGCATTTACTAATTATTTTGAGCTATAAGACCCTAAAATTGAAAGCATTTCAAATGAACTCTGAAAAGGTTGAAAGTTGGCATGGTATCATCATTCCATCCACATAGCATGTGCAAGAAAGTTGAGAGGGTTACGGCAAAAACTGGATGCACTTCGTGTACAAAACAGACAATCTCTTTCAAAGTATCAGGATTTCATACGGAAACTCGTGTGTTACAAAGGGATTTCATTTTTTAAAACTTATTTGAACTCCTGACGTTTTGTGTGTTCAAAATGCACCATTCAAAGCCACATCATCATTTTTCAATCCTTTGTGACTTCATTTCTTATATTTCATGCATTTACTAATTATTTTGAGCTATAAGACCCTAAAATTGAAAACCATTTCAAATGAACTCTGAAAAGGTTGAAAGTTGGCATGGTATCATCATTTCATCCACATAGCATGTGCAAGAAAGTTGAGACGGTTACGGCAAAAACTGGATGCACTTCGTGTACAAAACAGACAATCTCTTTCAAAGTATCAGGATTTCATACGGAAACTCGTGTGTTACAAAGGGATTTCATTTTTTAAAACTTATTTGAACTCCTGACGTTTTGTGTGTTCAAAATGCACCATTCAAAGCCAAATCATCATTTTTCAATCCTTTCTGACTTCATTTGTTATTTTTCATGCATTTACTAATTATTTTGAGCTATAAGACCCTAAAATTGAAAACCATTTCAAATGAACTCTGAAAAGGTTGAAAGTTGGCATGGTATCATCATTTCATCCACATAGCATGTGCAGGATAGTTGAGAGGGTTACGGCAAAAACTGGATGCACTT
>NW_025228812.1:22378-24528 GCF_018294505.1 Triticum aestivum
GTATCAGGATTTCATACGGAAACTCGTCTGTTACAAAGGGATTTCATTTTTTAAAACTTATTTGAACTCCTGACGTTTTGTGTGTTCGAAATGCACCATTCAAAGCCACATCATCATTTTTCAATCCTTTCTGACTTCATTTGTTATTTTTCATGCATTTACTAATTATTTTGAGCTATAAGACCCTAAAATTGAAAACCATTTCAAATGAACTCTGAAAAGGTTGAAAGTTGGCATGGTATCATCATTTCATCCACATAGCATGTGCAAGAAAGTTGAGAGGGTTACGGCAAAAAATGGATGCACTTCGTGTACAAAACAGACAATCTCTTTCAAAGTATCAGGATTTCATACGGAAACTCGTGTGTTACAAAGGGATTTCATTTTTTAAAACTTATTTGAACTCCTGACGTTTTGTGTGTTCAAAATGCACCATTCAAAGCCAAATCATCATTTTTCAATCCTTTCTGACTTCATTTGTTATTTTTCATGCATTTACTAATTATTTTGAGCTATAAGACCCTAAAATTGAAAACCATTTCAAATGAACTCTGAAAAGGTTGAAAGTTGGCATGGTATCATCATTTCATCCACATAGCATGTGCAGGATAGTTGAGAGGGTTACGGCAAAAACTGGATGCACTTTGTGTACAAAACGGACAATCTCTTTCAAAGTATCAGGATTTCATACGGAAACTCGTCTGTTACAAAGGGATTTCATTTTTTAAAACTTATTTGAACTCCTGACGTTTTGTGTGTTCGAAATGCACCATTCAAAGCCACATCATCATTTTTCAATCCTTTCTGACTTCATTTGTTATTTTTCATGCATTTACTAATTATTTTGAGCTATAAGACCCTAAAATTGAAAACCACTTCAAATGAACTCTGAAAAGGTTGAAAGTTGGCATGGTATCATCATTTCATCCACATAGCATGTGCAAGAAAGTTGAGAGGGTTACGGCAAAAACTGGATGCACTTCGTGTACAAAACGGACAATCTCTTTCAAAGTATCAGGATTTCATACGGAAACTCGTCTGTTACAAAGGGATTTAATTTTTTAAAATTTATTTGAATTCCTGACTTTTTGTGTGTTCAAAATGCACCATTCAAAGACACATCATCATTTTTCAATCCTTTCTGACACCATTTGTTATTTTTCATGCATTTACTAATTATTTTGAGCTATAAAACTCTAAAATTGAAAAGCATTTCAAATGAACTCTGAAAAGGTTGAAAGTTGGCATGGTATCATCATTTCCTCCACATAGCATGTGCAAGAAAGTTGAGAGGGTTACGGCAAAAACTGGATGCACTTCGTGTACAAAACGGACAATCTCTTTCAAAGTATCAGGATTTCATACAGACACTCGTCTGTTACAAAGGGATTTCATTTTTTAAAACTTATCTGAACTCCTGACTTTTTGTGTGTTCAAAATGCACCATTGAAAGCCACATCATCATTTTTCAATCCTTTCTGGCTTCATTTGTTATTTTTCATGCATTTACTAATTATTTTGAGCTATAAGACCCTAAAATTGAAAAGCATTTCAAATGAACTCTGAAAAGGTTGAAACTTGGCATGGTATCATCATTTCATCCACATAGCATGTGCAATAAAGTTGAGAGGGTTACGGCAAAAACTGGATGCACTTCGTGTACAAAACGGACAATCTCTTTCAAAGTATCAGGATTTCATACGGAAACTCGTCTGTTACAAAGGGATTTCATTTTTTAAAACTTAGTTGAACTCCTGTCTTTTTGTGTGTTCAAAATGCACCATTCAAAGCCACATCATCATTTTTCAATCCTTTCTGACTTCATTTCTTATTTTTCATGCATTTACTAATTATTTTGAGCTATAAGACCCTAAAATTGAAAACCATTTCAAATGAACTCTGAAAAGGTTGAAAGTTGGCATGGTATCATCATTTCATCCACATAGCATGTGCAAGAAAGTTGAGAGGGTTACGGCAAAAAATGGATGCACTTCGTGTACAAAATAGACAATCTCTTTCAAAGTATCAGGATTTCATACGGAAACTCGTCTGTTACAAAGGGATTCAATTTTTTAAAACTTATTTGAACTCCTGAAGTTTTGTGTGTTCAAAATGCAGCATTCAAAGCCACATCATCATTTTTCAATCCT
>NW_025228812.1:25147-27440 GCF_018294505.1 Triticum aestivum
TACGGAAACTCGTCTGGTACAAAGGGATTTAATTTTTAAGAACTTATTTGAACTCCTGACATTTTGTGTGTTCAAAATGCACCATTCAAAGCCACATCATCATTTTTCAATCCTTTCTGACTTCATTTGTTATTTTTCATGCATTTACTAATTATTTTGAGCTATAAGACCCTAAAATTGAAAACCATTTCAAATGAACTCTGAAAAGGTTGAAAGTTGGCATGGTATCATCATTTCATCCACATAGCATGTGCAAGAAAGTTGAGAGGGTTACGGCAAAAAATGGATGCACTTCGTGTACAAAACAGACAATCTCTTTCAAAGTATCAGGATTTCATACGGAAACTCGTGTGTTACAAAGGGATTTCATTTTGTAAAACTTATTTGAACTCCTGACGTTTTGTGTGTTCAAAATGCACCATTCAAAGCCACATCATCATTTTTCAATCCTTTCTGACTTCATTTGTTATTTTTCATGCATTTACTCATTATTTTGAGCTATAAGACCCTAAAATTGAAAACCATTTCAAATGAACTCTGAAAAGGTTGAAAGTTGGCATGGTATCATCATTTCATCCACATAGCATGTGCAGGAAAGTTGAGAGGGTTACGGCAAAAACTGGATGCACTTTGTGTACAAAACGGACAATCTCTTTCAAAGTATCAGGATTTCATACGGAAACTCGTCTGTTACAAAGGGATTTCATTTTTTAAAACTTATTTGAACTCCTGACGTTTTGTGTGTTCGAAATGCACCATTCAAAGCCACATCATCATTTTTCAATCCTTTCTGACTTCATTTGTTATTTTTCATGCATTTACTAATTATTTTGAGCTATAAGACCCTAAAATTGAAAACCACTTCAAATGAACTCTGAAAAGGTTGAAAGTTGGCATGGTATCATCATTTCATCCACATAGCATGTGCAAGAAAGTTGAGAGGGTTACGACAAAAACTGGATGCACTTCGTGTACAAAACGGACAATCTCTTTCAAAGTATCAGGATTTCATACGGAAACTCGTCTGTTACAAAGGGATTTAATTTTTTAAAATTTATTTGAATTCCTGACTTTTTGTGTGTTCAAAATGCACCATTCAACGACACATCATCATTTTTCAATCCTTTCTGACACCATTTGTTATTTTTCATGCATTTACTAATTATTTTGAGCTATAAAACTCTAAAATTGAAAAGCATTTCAAATGAACTCTGAAAAGGTTGAAAGTTGGCATGGTATCATCATTTCCTCCACGTAGCATGTGCAAGAAAGTTGAGAGGGTTACGGCAAAAACTGGATGCACTTCGTGTACAAAACGGACAATCTCTTTCAAAGTATCAGGATTTCATACAGAAACTCGTCTGTTACAAAGGGATTTCATTTTTTAAAACTTATCTGAACTCCTGACTTTTTGTGTGTTCAAAATGCACCATTGAAAGCCACATCATCATTTTTCAATCCTTTCTGGCTTCATTTGTTATTTTTCATGCATTTACTAATTATTTTGAGCTATAAGACCCTAAAATTGAAAAGCATTTCAAATGAACTCTGAAAAGGTTGAAACTTGGCATGGTATCATCATTTCATCCACATAGCATGTGCAATAAAGTTGAGAGGGTTACGGCAAAAACTGGATGCACTTCGTGTACAAAACGGACAATCTCTTTCAAAGTATCAGGATTTCATACGGAAACTCGTTTGTTACAAAGGGATTTCATTTTTAAAACTTAGTTGAACTCCTGTCTTTTTGTGTGTTCAAAATGCACCATTCAAAGCCACATCATCATTTTTCAATCCTTTCTGACTTCATTTCTTATTTTTCATGCATTTACTAATTATTTTGAGCTATAAGACCCTAAAATTGAAATGCATTTCAAATGAACTCTGAAAAGGTTGAAAGTTGGCATGGTATCATCATTTCATCCACATAGCATGTGCAATAAAGTTGAGAGGGTTACGGCAAAAACTGGATGCACTTCGTGTACAAAACAGACAATCTCTTTCAAAGTATCAGGATTTCATACGGAAACTCGTGTGTTACAAAGGGATTTCATTTTTTAAAATTTATTTGAACTCCTGACTTTTTGTGTGTTCAAAATGCACCATTCAAAGCCACATCATCATTTTTCAATCCTTTCTGACTTCATTTGTTATTTTTCATGCATTTACTAATTATTTTGAGCTATAAGACCCTAAAATTGAAAGCATTTCAAATGAACTCTGAAAAGGTTGAAAGTTGGCATGGTATCATCATTCCATCCACATAGCATGTGCAAGAAAGTTGAGAGGGTTA
>NW_025228812.1:27726-31023 GCF_018294505.1 Triticum aestivum
CCTTTGTGACTTCATTTCTTATTTTTCATGCATTTACTAATTATTTTGAGCTATAAGACCCTAAAATTGAAAACCATTTCAAATGAACTCTGAAAAGGTTGAAAGTTGGCATGGTATCATCATTTCATCCACATAGCATGTGCAAGAAAGTTGAGACGGTTACGGCAAAAACTGGATGCACTTCGTGTACAAAACGGACAATCTCTTTCAAAGTATCAGGATTTCATACAGAAACTCGTCTGTTACAAAGGGATTTCATTTTTTAAAACTTATATGAACTCCTGACTTTTTGTGTGTTCAAAATGCACCATTCAAAGCCACATCATCATTTTTCAATCCTTTCTGGCTTCATTTGTTATTTTTCATGCATTTACTAATTATTTTGAGCTATAAGACCCTAAAATTGAAAAGCATTTCAAATGAACTCTGAAAAGGTTGAAAGTTGGCATAGTATCATCATTCCATCCACATAGCATGTGCAAGAAAGTTGAGAGGGTTACGGCAAAAACTGGACGCACTTCGTGTACAAAACCGATAATCTCTTTCAAAGTATCAGGATTTCATACGGAAACTCGTCTGTTACAAAGGGATTTCAGTTTTTTTAAAACTTATTTGAACTCCTGACATTCTGTGTGTTCAAAATGCACCATTCAAAGCCACATCATCATTTTTCAATCCTTTCTGACTTCATTTGTTATTTTTCATGCATTTACTAATTACTTTGAGCTATAAGACCCTAAAATTCAAAACCATTTCAAATGAACTCTGAAAAGGTAGAAAGTTGGCATGGTATCATCATTTCATCCACATAGCATGTGCAAGAAAGTTGAGAGGGTTACGGCAAAAAATGGATGCACTTCGTGTACAAAACAGACAATCTCTTTCAAAGTATCAGGATTTCATACGGAAACTCGTCTGTTACAAAGGGATTTAATTTTTTAAAACTTATTTGAACTCCTGACTTTTTGTGTGTTCAAAATGCACCATTCAAAGCCACATCATCATTTTTCAATCCTTTGTGACTTCATTTCTTATTTTTCATGCATCTACTAATTATTTTGAGCTATAAGCTCCTAAAATTTAAAAGCATTTCAAATGAACTCTGAAAAGGTTGAAAGTTGGCATGGTATCATCATTTCATCCACATAGCATGTGCAATAAAGTTGAGAGGGCTACGACAAAAACTGGATGCACTTCGTGTACAACACGGACAATCTCTTTCAAAGTATCAGGATTTCATACGGAAACTCGTGTGTTACAAAGGGATTTCATTTTTTAAAACTTATTTGAACTCCTGACTTTTTGTGTGTTCAAAATGCACCATTCAAAGCCACATCATCATTTTTCAATCCTTTCTGACTTCATTTGTTATTTTTCATGCATTTACTAATTATTTTGAACTATAAGACCCTAAGATTGAAAAGCCTTTCAAATGAATTCTTAAAAGGTTGAAAGTTGGCATGGTATCATCATTTCATCCACATAGCATGTGCAAGAAAGTTGAGAGGGTTACGGCAAAAATTGGATGCACTTCATGTACAAAACGGACAGTCTCTTTCAAAGTATCAGGATTTCATACGGAAACTCGTGTGTTACAAAGGGATTTAATTTTTTAAAACTTATTTGAACTCCTGACTTTTTGTGTGTTCAAAATGCACCATTCGAAGCCACATCATCATTTTTCAATCCTTTCTGACTTCATTTGTTATTTTTCATACATTTACTAATTATTTTGAGCTATAAAACCCTAAAATTGAAAAGCATTTCAAATGAACTCTGAAATGGTTGAAAGTTGGCATGGTATCATCATTTCATCCACATAGCATGTGCAAGAAAGTTGAGAGGGTTACGGCAAAAACTGGATGCACTTCGTGTACAAAACGGACAATCTCTTTCAAAGTATCAGGATTTCATACAGAAACTCGTTTGTTACAAAGGGATTTCATTTTTTAAAACTTATCCGAACTCCTGACTTTTTGTGTGTTCAAAATGCACCATTCAAAGCCACATCATCGTTTTTCAATCCTTTCTGGCTTCATTTGTTATTTTTCATGCATTTACTAATTATTTTGAGCTATAAGACCCTAAAATTGAAAAGCATTTCAAATGAACTCTGAAAAGGTTGAAACTTGGCATGGTATCATCATTTCATCCACATAGCATGTGCAAGAAAGTTGAGAGGGTTACGGCAAAAACTGGATGCACTTCATGTACAAAACGGACAATCTCTTTCAAAGTATCAGGATTTCATACGGAAACTCGTGTGTTACAAAGGGATTTCATTTTTTAAAACTTTGTTGAACTCCTGACTTTTTGTGTGTTCAAAATGCACCATGCAAAGCCACGTCATCATTTTTCAATCCTTTCTGACTTCATTTGTTATTTTTCATGCATTTACTAATTATTTTGAGCTATAAGACCCTAAAATTGAAATGCATTTCAAATGAACTCTGAAAAGGTTGAAAGTTCGCATGGTATCATCATTTCATCCACATAGCATGTGCAATAAAGTTGAGAGGATTACCGAAAAAACTGGATGCACTTCGTGTACAACACGGACAATCTCTTTCAAAGTATCAGGATTTCATACGGAAACTCGTGTGTTACAAAGGGATTTCATTTTTTAAAACTTATGTGAACTCCTGACTTTTTGTGTGTTCAAAATGCACCATTCAAAGCCACATCATCATTTTTCAATCCTTTCTGACTTCATTTGTTATTTTTCATGCATTTACCAATTATTTTGAGCTATAAGACCCTAAGATTGAAAAGCCTTTCAAATGAATTCTTAAAAGGTTGAAAGTTGGCATGGTATCATCATTTCATCCACATAGCATGTGCAAGAAAGTTGAGAGGGTTACGGCAAAAACTGGATGCACTTCGTGTACAAAACGGAAAGTCTCTTTCAAAGTATCAGGATTTCATACGGAAACTCGTCTGTTACAAAGGGATTTAATTTTTTAAACTTATTTGAACTCCTGACTTTTTGTGTGTTAAAATGCACCATTCAAAGCCACATCATAATTTTTCAATCCTTTCTGACTTCATTTGTTATTTTTCATGCATTTACTAATTATTTTGAGCTATAAAACCCTAAAATTGAAAAGCATTTCAAATGAACTCTGAAAAGGTTGAAAGTTGGCATGGTATCATCATTTCATCCACATAGCATGTGCAAGAAAGTTGAGAGGGTTACGGCAAAAACTGGATGCACTTCGTGTACAAAACGGACAATCTCTTTCAAAGTATCAGGATTTCATACGGAAACCCGTCTGTTACAAAGGGATTTCATTTTTT
>NW_025228812.1:33465-34207 GCF_018294505.1 Triticum aestivum
TTTTGTGTGTTCAAAATGCACCATTCAAAGCCACATCATCATTTTTCAATGCTTTCTGACTTCATTTGTTATTTTTCATGCATTTACTAATTATTTTGAGCTATAAGACGCTAAGATTGAAAAGCATTTCAAATGAACTCTTAAAAGGTTGAAAGTTGGCATGGTATCATCATTTCATCCACATAGCATGTGCAAGAAAGTTGAGAGGGTTACGGCAAAAACTGGATGCACTTCGTGTACAAAACGGACAATCTCTTTCAAAGTATCAGGATTTCATACGGAAACTCGTCTGTTACAAAGGGATTTCGTTTTTTAAAACTTATTTGAACTCCTGACTTTTTGTGTGTTCAAAATGCACCATTCAAAGCCACATCATCATTTTTCAATCCTTTCTGACTTCATTTGTTATTTTTCATGCATTTACTAATTATTTTGAGCTATAAGACCCTAAGATTGAAAAGCATTTCAAATGAACTCTGAAAAGGTTGAAAGTTGGCATGGTATCATCATTCCATCCACATAGCATGTGCAAGAAAGTTGAGAGGGTTACGGCAAAAACTATATGCACTTCGTGTACAAAACGGACAATCTCTTTCAAAGTATCTAGATTTCATACGGAAACTCGTCTGTTACAAAGGGATTTAATTTTTTTAAACTTATTTGAACTCCTGACTTTTTGTGTGTTCAAAATGCACCATTCAAAGCCACATCATCATTTTTCAATCCTTTCTGACTTCATTTG
>NW_025228812.1:34630-36304 GCF_018294505.1 Triticum aestivum
GGCATGGTATCATCATTTCATCCACACAGCATGTGCAAGAAATTTGAGAGGGTTACGGCAAAAACTGGATGCACTTCGTGTACAAAAGGGACAATCTCTTTCAAAGTATCAGGATTTCATACGGAAACTCGTCTGGTACAAAGGGATTTCATTTTTAAAAACTTATTTGAACTCCTGACTTTTTGTGTGTTCAAAATGCACCATTCAAAGACACATCATCATTTTTCAATCCTTTCTGGCTTCATTTGTTATTTTTCATGCATTTACTAATTATTTTGAGCTATAAGACCCTAAAATTGAAAAGCATTTCAAATGAACTCTGAAAAGGTTGAAAGTTGGCATACTATCATCATTCTATCCACATAGCATGTGCAAGAAAGTTGAGAGGGTTACGGCAAAAACTGGATGCACTTCGTGTACAAAACGGATAATCTCTTTCAAAGTATCAGGATTTCATACGGAAACTCGTCTGTTACAAAGGGATTTCAGTTTTTAAAACTTAGTTGAACTCCTGACTTTTTGTGTGTTCAAAATGCACCATTCAAAGCCACATCATCATTTTTCAATCCTTTCTGACTTCATTTCTTATTTTTCATGCATTTACTAATTATTTCGAGCTATAAGACCCTAAGATTGAAAAGCATTTCAAATGAACTCTAAAAAGGTTGAAAGTTGGCATGGTATCATCATTTCATTCACATAGCATCTGCAAGAAAGTTGAGAGGGTTACGGCAAAAACTGGATGCACTTCGTGTACAAAACGGATAATCCATTTCAAAGTATCAGGATTTCATACGGAAACTCGTCTGTTACAAAGGGATTTCATTTTTGAAAACTTAGTTGAACTCCTGACTTTTTGTGTGTTCAAAATGCACCATTCAAAGCCACATCATCATTTTTCAATCCTTTCTGACTTCATTTCTTATTTTTCATGCATTTACTAATTATTTCGAGCTATAAGACCCTAAAATTGAAAAGCATTTCAAATGAACTCTGAAAAGGTTGAAAGTTGGCATGGTATCATCATTTCATCCACATAGCATGTGCAATAAAGTTGAGAGGGTTACGGCAAAAACTGGATGCACTTCGTGTACCAAACGGACAATCTTTTCAAAGTATCAGGATTTCATACGGAAACTCGTGTGTTACAAAGGGATTTAATTTTTTAAAACTTATTTGAACTCCTGACTTTTTGTGTGTTCAAAATGCACCATTCAAAGCCACATCATCATTTTTCAATCCTTTCTGACTTCATTTGTTATTTTTCATGCATTTACTAATTATTTTGAGCTATAAGACCCTAAAATTTAAAAGCATTTCAAATGAACTCTGGAAAGGTTGAAAGTTGGCATGGTATCATCATTTCATCCACACAGCATGTGCAAGAAAGTTGAGAGGGTTACGGCAAAAACTGGATGCACTTCGTGTACAAAACGGACAATCTCTTTCAAAGTATCAGGATTTCATACCGAAACTCGTCTGCTACAAAGGGATTTCATTTTTTAAAACTTATTTGAACTCCTGACTTTTTGTGTGTTCAAAATGCACCATTCAAAGCCACATCATCATTTTTCAATCCTTTCTGGCTTCATTTGTTATTTTTCATGCATTTACTAATTATTTTGAGCTATAAGACCCTAAAATTGAAAAGCATTTCAAATGAACTCTGAAAAG
>NW_025228813.1:0-1344 GCF_018294505.1 Triticum aestivum
ACTAGCTCTATAGCCTAGTACAAATAATTTTACACTAGAGTTGAACTAGCTCTATAAGCTAGTTCAAATAATTTTACACTAGAGTTGAACTAGCTCTATAGCCTAGTACAAATAATATTACACTACAATTGAACTAGCTCTATAAGCTAGTTGAAATAATTTTACAGTAGAGTTGAGCTAGCTCTATAAGCTAGTTCAAATAATTTTACACTAGAGTTGAACTAGCTCTATAAGCAAGTTGAAATAATTTTACACTAGAGTTGCACTAGCTGTATAGCCTAGTACAAATAATTTTACACTAGAGTTGAACTAGCTCTATAAGCTAGTTCAAATAATTTTACACTAGAGTTGAACTAGCTCTATAGCCTAGTACAAATAATTTTACACTACAATTGAACTAGCTCTATAAGCTAGTTGATATTATTTTACACTAGAGTTGAGCTAGCTCTATAAGCTAGTTATAATAATTTTACAATAGAGTTGACCTAGCTCTATAGCCTAATACAAATGATTTTACACTAGAGTTGAATTAGTTCTATAACCTATTACAAATGATTTTACACTAGAGTTGAACTAGCTCTATAAGCTAGTTAAAATAATTTTACACTAGAGTTGAACTAGCTCTATAAGCTAGTTCAAATAATTTTACATAAGAGTTGAACTAGCTCTATAAGCTAGTTCAAATAATTTTACACTAGAGTTGAACTAGCTCTATAGCCTAGTACAAATAATTTTACACTAGAGTTGAACTAGCTCTATAAGCTAGTTCAAATAATTTGACAATAGAGTTTAACTAGCTCTATAAGCTAGTTCAAACAATTTTACACTAGAGTTGAACTAGCTCTATAGCCTAGTACAAATAATTTTACACTAGAGTTGAACTAGCACTATAAGCTAGTTTAAATAATTTTACACTAGAGTTGAACTAGCTCTATAAGCAAGTTGAAATAATTTTACACTGGAGTTGCACTAGCTCTATAGCCTAGTACAAATAATTTTACACTAGAGTTGAACTAGCTCTATAAGCTAGTTCAAATAATTTTACACTAGAGTTGAACTAGCTCTATAGCCTAGTACAAATAATATTACACTACAATTGAACTAGCTCTATAAGCTAGTTGAAATAATTTTACAGTAGAGTTGAGCTAGCTCTATAAGCTAGTTCAAATAATTTTACACTAGAGTTGAACTAGCTCTATAAGCAAGTTGAAATAATTTTACACTAGAGTTGCACTAGCTGTATAGCCTAGTACAAATAATTTTACACTAGAGTTGAACTAGCTCTATAAGCTAGTTCAAATAATTTTACACTAGAGTTGAACTAGCTCTATAGCCTAGTACAAA
>NW_025228813.1:3929-6996 GCF_018294505.1 Triticum aestivum
CTCTATAAGCAAGTTGAAATAATTTTACACTAGAGTTACACCAGCTCTATAGCCTAGTACAAATAATTTTACACTAGAGTTGAACTAGCTCTATAAGCTAGTTTAAATAATTTTACACTAGAGTTGAACTAGCTCTATAGCCTAGTACAAATAATTTTACCCTACAACTGAACTAGCTCTATAAGCTAGTTGAAATAATTTTACACTAGAGTTGAGCCAGCTCTATAAGCTAGTTCAAATAATTTTACACTAGAGTTAAACTAGCTCTATAAGCTAGGTGAAATAATTTTACACTAGAGTTGCACTAGCTCTATATCCTAGTACAAATAATTTTACACTACAATTGAACTAGCTCTATAAGCTAGTTAAAATAATTTTACAATAGAGTTGACCTAGCTCTATAGCCTAACACAAATGATTTTACACTAGAGTTGAACTAGTTCTGTAGCCTATTACAAATGATTTTACACTAGAGTTGAACTACCTCTATAAGCTAGTTCAAATAATTTACACTAGAGTTGAACTAGCTCTATAGCCTACTACAAATAATTTTACACTAGAGTTGAACTAGCACTGTAAGTTGGTTCAAATAATTTTACACTAGAGTTGAACTAGCTCTATAGCCTAGTACAAATAATTTTACACTAGAGTTGAACTAGCTCTATAGCCTAGTACAAAGAATTTTACATAAGAGTTGAACTAGCTCTATAAGCTAGTTCAAATAATTTTACACTAGAGTTGAACTAGCTCTATAGCCTAGTACAAATAATTTTACACTAGAGTTGAACTAGCTCTATAAGCTAGTTCAAATAATTTGACAATAGAGTTTAACTAGCTCTATAAGCTAGTTCAAACAATTTTACACTAGAGTTGAACTAGCTCTATAGCCTAGTACAAATAATTTTACACTAGAGTTGAACTAGCACTATAAGCTAGTTTAAATAATTTTACACTAGAGTTGAACTAGCTCTATAAGCAAGTTGAAATAATTTTACACTAGAGTTACACCAGCTCTATAGCCTAGTACAAATAATTTTACACTAGAGTTGAACTAGCTCTATAAGCTAGTTTAAATAATTTTACACTAGAGTTGAACTAGCTCTATAGCCTAGTACAAATAATTTTACCCTACAACTGAACTAGCTCTATAAGCTAGTTGAAATAATTTTACACTAGAGTTGAGCCAGCTCTATAAGCTAGTTCAAATAATTTTATACTAGAGTTAAACTAGCTCTATAAGCTAGGTGAAATAATTTTACACTAGAGTTGCACTAGCTCTATATCCTAGTACAAATAATTTTACACTACAATTGAACTAGCTCTATAAGCTAGTTAAAATAATTTTACAATAGAGTTGACCTAGCTCTATAGCCTAACACAAATGATTTTACACTAGAGTTGAACTAGTTCTGTAGCCTATTACAAATGATTTTACACTAGAGTTGAACTAGCTCTATAAGCTAGTTCAAATAATTTACACTAGAGTTGAACTAGCTCTATAGCCTACTACAAATAATTTTACACTAGAGTTGAACTAGCACTGTAAGCTGGTTCAAATAATTTTACACTAGAGTTGAACTAGCTCTATAGCCTAGTACAAATAATTTTACACTAGAGTTGAACTAGTTCTATAAGCTAGTTCAAATAATTTTACACTAGAGTTGAACTAGCACTATAGCCTAGTACAAATAATTTTACACTAGAGTTGAACTAGCTCTATAAGCGAGTTAAAATAATTTTACACTAGAGTTGAACTTGCTCTATAGCCTAGTACAAATAATTTTACACTAGAGTTGAACTAGCACTATAAGCTAGTTTAAATAATTTTACACTAGAGTTGAACGAGCTCTATAAGCAAGTTGAAATAATTTTACACTTGAGTTGCACCAGCTCTATAGCCTAGTACAAATAATTTTACACTAGAGTTGAACTAGCTCTATAAGCTAGTTCAAATAATTTTACACTAGAGTTGAACTAGCTCTATAGCCTAGTACAAATAATTTTACACTACAACTGAACTAGCTCTATAAGCTAGTTGAAATAATTTTACACTAGAGTTGAGCCAGCTCTATAAGCTAGTTCAAATAATTTTACACTAGAGTCGAACTAGCTCTATAAGCTAGTTGAAATAATTTTACACTAGAGTTGCACTAGCTCTATATCCTAGTATAAAGAATTTTACACTAGAGTTGAACTAGCTCTATAAGCTAGTTCAAATAATTTTACACTAGAGTTGAACTAGCACTATAAGCTAGTTCAAATAATTTGACACTAGAGTTTAACTAGCTCTATAAGCTAGTTCAAATAATTTTACACTAGAGTTGAACTAGCTCTATAGCCTAGTACAAATAATTTTACAGTAGAATTGAACTAGCACTATAAGCTAGTTTAAATAATTTTACACTAGAGTTGGACGAGCTCTATAAGCAAGTTGAAATAATTTTACACTAGAGTTGCACTAGCTCTATAGCCTAGTACAAATAATGATACACTAGAGTTGAACTAGCTCTATAAGCTAGTTCAAAAAAATTTACACTAGAGTTGAACTAGCTCTATAGCCTAGTGTGACGCCCGGATATTTAGGCTACAGTAATTCCACGCTAATGATGCCACGTCACCTCGGTTATTGTTGTTAATCTCGCGATGGTTCAAAAACGATTCAAATTCAGATTTAAAATCAAGTCAAACAATTAAAGTTTTCATAACTCAAATCTAAAATGTTCTTAATGTGACAAATAAATCATGGATATTATTGGTGGAGTAACAACATCTTTATAAGATATTTAAATACCCTAAAGTGATTAAAACAACATCAAAACTATTAGTTATACTCCTAATATATTTTACCAAATACTAAACTATTTTTATTCTGAGGTAAAACTTCTTAGAACAGTGGATTATTTTGACACACTATTTTTGGGGCTATTTTTATATTTTGCTAAACCAAAAATAAAGTGCAACTAAAATAAAACAGAAAAGAGAAATGATAAAAAAAGGAAAAGACAAATCTAACTAAAAATAAAAAAAAGGCAGAACCCCCCCCCCACTGGACCATCTGTGGCCCAGC
>NW_025228813.1:7109-10914 GCF_018294505.1 Triticum aestivum
CCCCCCCCACTCCCCACGTCTCCCTCTCCCCTCCCTCCTCTCGATCCCATCTGGATCGGGGAGGGGCCCGACCCTGACGTCGACCGGATCGCCCGTCGCCGCCGCCCGAAGCCACCTCGCCAGCGCCGCCTCCCCACCGGACAGCCGCATCCTCTTCTCCTCTCCATCGCCCCCTCGTCACCGGGCCGCCACCGCTCCGCCGTCGCCCAACGCCACCTCGACTTCGTCTCCTCCCCACGACGCGTCGCCGCCGATCCTCGCCGCCCGGAGCTGCGCCTCCGCCTTAGCCACCTCGCCGGACTGCCTCCTCCGCATGTGTCGTCCCCGTCCCCCACCTCGAGCACCACTGCCTCGTGCCCTGCGCCCCGCTGTGAGCTCCGGCCTTCCTCCCTCTCTCCCCTTATTCTCCGTCACCGGCGCCGTTCATTCGCGCGCGCACGACCGTAGCCCGCCCTACTGCCGCCGCTGCCCACACTCCCCTGCATCCGTCCTCGCTCGGGCGCCTCCTCTCGCGCAGCCCGTCGCTCACCTCGCCTCGAGTCGCAGCGCCCCGCCGCCGGCCTGCAGCTGCATCCACCGCAGCTCGCCCCCGACTGGCTGCCGGCGCCCACGCCACGGGCCGCGTCCGAGCCCAGCCCCGTTCGGCCTCGGGCACGGGCACCACGCCCGCACCCAGGGCCCGACCCGCAAGGCCTCTGTGCCACAGACAACGGGGCCCACCCCCTGTGAACGAAAACAAAAAAAAATATATAATACTAATTAAATTAATTTGTTAAAAAAAATGAATTAATAAATAATAACTAAAATTAATTAAAATGATAATTAATTAATTGATTTAAGGCTTAATTAAATTAATTAGTCTTGATTAGATTAACCTAATTACTAGTTAACTTAATTAACCTCCTGATTAGACTAATCAATCAATGACATGAGGGTCCCACACATAGTTGACCCAGTCAACTCTGTTGACTGCTGACGTCAGCATGACATCATCCGATGTCATAAAACCAAATTTCGAATTAAATTAAATAATTAATTAAATTCCAAAAACTAATAAAATCTTTAGAAAATCATATCTTTTAATCCGTGACTCGGATTAAATTATTTTCAACATGAAAGTTGCTCAGAACGACGAGATGATTCCGGATACGCAGTCCGTTCGTCCGCCACACACCCCTAACCTATCGAACTCGCAACTTTCCCCCTCCGGCTCCTCTTCCCGAAAACGTGAAACACCGGGAATACTTCCCGGATGTTTCCCCCCTTCATCGGTATCACCTCATACCGCGTTAGAACACGTCTAGATCTGCTTGTTGACCTGTTATGCACTTGCTTGCTATGTATTTACTGTTTCTCCCCCCTCTTCTCTCCGGTAGCCCCCGTGACGATGCTGATGCCCCTGTGGACGACTACGTCACCGACGACCCCTCTCTCTTGCCAGAGCAACCAGGCAAGCCCCCCCTTGATCACCAGATATCGCCTATTCTCCTCCATACTGCTTGCATTAGAGTAGTGTAGCATGTTACTGCTTTTCGTTAATCCTATTCTGATGCATAGCCTGTCATTGTTTCTACCGTCATTGATACCTTACCCGCAATCCTAAATGCTTAGTATAGGATGCTAGTGTTCCATCAGTGGCCCTACACTCTTGTCCGTCTGCCATGCTATACTACTGGGCTGTGATCACTTCGGGAGGTGATCACGGGCATATACTATATACTATACACTGTTACATTACCTGTGATGCTATTCGGAGTTGGGGGCTGAAGGGGCAGGTGGTTCCATCCCGGTAGAGGTGGGCCTGGGTTCCCGACGGTCCCCGACGGTTACTTTGTGGCGGAGCGACAGGGCAGGTTGAGACCACCTAGGAGACAGGTGGGCCTGGCCCTGTTCGGCGTTCGCGGATACTTAACACACTTAACGAGATCTTGGTATTTGATCTGAGTCGGCTACGAGCCTATACGCACTAACCATCTACGTGGGAGTAGTTATGGGTATCCCGACGTCGTGGTATCAGCCGAAGCACTTTAGACGTCAGCGACGGAGCGGCGCGCGCCGAATTGGACTGGAACGCCACTAGGCTAGGTCTGCTTTCGGCCGCCCTCGCAACGTGCAGGTGTGCTATGGGCGATGGGCCCAGACCCCTGCGCGCTTAGGTTTAGACCGGCGTGCTGGCCTCTCTGTTGAGCCTAGGTGGGGCTGTGACGTGTTGATCTTCCGAGGCCGGGCATGACCCAGGAAAGTGTGTCCGGCCAAATGGGATCGAGCGTGTTGGGTTATGTGGTGCACCCCTGCAGGGAAGTTAATCTATTCGAATAGCCATGATCTTCGGTAACAGGACGACTTGGAGTTGTACCTTGACCTTATGACAACTAGAACCGGATACTTAATAAAACACACCCTTCCAAGTTCCACAGACAACCCGGTGATCGCTTTTCCGCAGGGCGACGAGGAGAGGATCGCCGGGTAGGATTATGCTATGCGATGCGACTGGAGATGCGCTTGGAGATGCTACCTGGATATGCTACTTGGAGATGCTACTTGGAGGACTTCAATCTACTCTCTTCTACATGCTGCAAGACGGAGGCTGCCAGAAGCGTAGTCTTCGATAGGATTAGCTATCCCCCTCTTATTCTGGCATTCTGCAGTTCAGTCCACTGATATGACCTCTTTACACATATATCCATGCATTTGTAGTGTAGCTCCTTGCTTGCGAGTACTTTGGATGAGTACTCACGGTTGCTTTCTCCCCCCCTTTTTTCCCCTTTCCTTTCTTTCTGGTTGTCGCAACCAGATGCTGGAGTCCAGGAGCCAGACGCCACCGTCGACGACGACCCCTACTACACCGGAGGTGCCTACTACTACGTGCAGGCTGACGACGACCAGGAGTAGTTAGGAGGATCCCAGGCAGGAGGCCCGCGCCTCTTTCGATCTGTATCCCAGTTTGTGCTAGCCTTCTCAAGGCAAACTTGTTTAACTTATGTCTGTACTCAGATATTGTTGCTTCCGCTGACTCGTCTATGATCGAGCACTTGTATTCGAGCCCTCGAGGCCCCTGGCTTGTATTATGATGCTTGTATGACTTATTTTTATTTGTAGAGTTGTGTTGTGATATCTTCCCGTGAGTCCCTGATCTTGACCGTACACATTTGCATGCATGATTAGTGTACGATTGAATCGGGGCGTCACACCTAGTACAAATAATATTACACTACAATTGAACTAGCTCTATAAGCTAGTTGAAATAATTATACAGTAGAGTTGAGCTAGCTCTATAAGCTAGTTCAAATAATTTTACACTAGAGTTGAACTAGCTCTATAAGCATGTTGAAATAATTTTACACTAGAGTTGCACTAGCTGTATAGCCTAGTACAAATAATTTTACACTAGAGTTGAACTAGCTCTATAAGCTAGTTCAAATAATTTTACACTAGAGTTGAACTAGCTCTATAAGCAAGTTGAAATAATTTTACACTAGAGTTGCACAAGCTCTATAGCCTAGTACAAATAATTTTACACTAGAGTTGAACTAGCACTATAAGCTAGTTCAAATAATTTGACACTAGAGTTTAACTAGCTCTATAGTCTAGTACAAATAATTTTACACTACAATTGAACTAGCTCTATAAGCTAGTTGAAATAATTTTACAGTAGAGTTGAACTAGCACTATAAGCTAGTTTAAATAATTTTACACTAGAGTTGAACGAGCTCTATAAGCAAGTTGAAATAATTTTACACTAGAGTTGCACTAGCTCTATAGCCTAGTACAAATAATGTTACGCTAGAGTTGAACTAGCTCTATA
>NW_025228813.1:12368-13236 GCF_018294505.1 Triticum aestivum
AATTTTACATAAGAGTTGAACTAGCTCTATAAGCTAGTTCAAATAATTTTACACTAGAGTTGAACTAGCTCTATAGCCTAGTACAAATAATTTTACACTAGAGTTGAACTAGCTCTATAAGCTAGTTCAAATAATTTGACAATAGAGTTTAACTAGCTCTATAAGCTAGTTCAAATAATTTTACACTAGAGTTGAACTAGCTCTATAGCCTAGTACAAATAATTTTACACTAGAGTTGAACTAGCACTATAAGCTAGTTTAAATAATTTTACACTAGAGTTGAACTAGCTCTATAAGCAAGTTGAAATAATTTTACACTAGAGTTGCACTAGCTCTATAGCCTAGTACAAATAATTTTACACTAGAGTTGAACTAGCACTATAAGCTAGTTCAAATAATTTGACACTAGAGTTTAACTAGCTCTATAGTCTAGTACAAATAATTTTACACTACAACTGAACTAGCTCTATAAGCTAGTTGAAATAATTTTACAGTAGAGTTGAACTAGCACTATAAGCTAGTTTAAATAATTTTACACTAGAGTTGAACGAGCTCTATAAGCAAGTTGAAATAATTTTACAGTAGAGTTGCACTAGCTCTATAGCCTAGTACAAATAATGTTATGCTAGAGTTGAACTAGCTCTATAAGCTAGTTCAAATAATTTTACACTAGAGTTGAACTAGCTCTATAGCCTAGTACAAATAATTTTACACTAGAGTTGAACTAGCTCTAGTTCAAATAATTTCACACCAGAGTTTAACTAGCTCTATAAGCTCGTTCAAATAATTTTACACTAGAGTTGAACTAGCTCTATAGCCTAGTACAAATAATTTTACACTAGAGTTGAACTAGCACTATAAGCTAGTT
>NW_025228813.1:14052-14714 GCF_018294505.1 Triticum aestivum
TCAAATAATTTGACACTAGAGTTTAACTAGCTCTATAGTCTAGTACAAATAATTTTACACTACAACTGAACTAGCTCTATAAGCTAGTTGAAATAATTTTACAGTAGAGTTGAACTAGCACTATAAGCTAGTTTAAATAATTTTACACTAGAGTTGAACGAGCTCTATAAGCAAGTTGAAATAATTTTACACTAGAGTTGCACTAGCTCTATAGCCTAGTACAAATAATGTTACGCTAGAGTTGAACTAGCTCTATAAGCTAGTTCAAATAATTTTACACTAGAGTTGAACTAGCTCTATAGCCTAGTACAAATAATTTTACACTGGAGTTGAACTAGCTCTATAAGCTAGTTGAAATTATTTTACACTAGAGTTGAGCCAGCTCTATAAGCTAGTTCAAATAATTTTACACTAGAGTTGAACTAGCTCTATAAGCTAGTTGAAATAATTTTACACTAGAGTTGCACTAGCTCTATATCCTAGTATAAAGAATTTTACACTAGAGTTGAACTAGCTCTATAAGCTAGTTCAAATAATTTTACACTAGAGTTAAACTAGCTCTATAGCCTATTACAAATAATTTTACACTAGAGTTGAACTAGCACTATAAGCTAGTTCAAATAATTTGACACTAGAGTTTAACTAGCTCTATAAGCTAGTTC
>NW_025228813.1:14932-15972 GCF_018294505.1 Triticum aestivum
TTGAACTAGCTCTATAGCCTAGTACAAATAATATTACACTACAATTGAACTAGCTCTATAAGCTAGTTGAAATAATTTTACAGTAGAGTTGAGCTAGCTCTATAAGCTAGTTCAAATAATTTTACACTAGAGTTGAACTAGCTCTATAAGCATGTTGAAATAATTTTACACTAGAGTTGCACTAGCTATATAGCCTAGTACAAATAATTTTACACTAGAGTTGAACTAGCTCTATAAGCTAGTTCAAATAATTTTACACTAGAGTTGAACTAGCTCTATAGCCTAGTAAAAATAATTTTACACTACAATTGAACTAGCTCTATAAGCTAGTTGAAATTATTTTACACTAGAGTTGAGCTAGCTCTATAAGCTAGTTAAAATAATTTTACAATAGAGTTGACCTAGCTTTATAGCCTAATACAAATGATTTTACAATAGAGTTGAACTAGTTCTATAACCTATTACAAATGATTTTACACTAGAGTTGAACTAGCTCTATAAGCTAGTTAAAATAATTTTGCACTAGAGTTGAACTAGCAATATAGCCTACTACAAATAATTTTACACTAGAGTTGAACTAGCACTGTAAGCTAGTTCAAATAATTTTACACTAGAGTTGAACTAGCTCTATAGCCTAGTACAAATAATTTTACACTAGAGTTTAACTAGCTCTATAAGCTAGTTCAAATAATTTTACCCTAGAGTTGAACTAGCACTATAGCCTAGTACAAATAATTTTACACTAGAGTTGAACTAGCTCTATAGCCTAGTACAAATAATTTTACACTAGAGTTGAACTAGCTCTATAAGCCAGTTTAAATAATTTTACACTATAGTTGAACTAGCTCTATAGCCTAGTACAAAGAATTTTACATAAGAGTTGAACTAGCTCTATAAGCTAGTTCAAATAATTTTACACTAGAGTTGAACTAGCTCTATAGCCTAGTACAAATAATTTTACACTAGAGTTGAACTAGCTCTATAAGCTAGTTCAAATAATTTGACAATAGAGTTTAACTAGCTCTATAAGCTAGTTCAAA
>NW_025228813.1:15982-21947 GCF_018294505.1 Triticum aestivum
TCTATAAGCTCGTTCAAATAATTTTACACTAGAGTTGAACTAGCTCTATAGCCTAGTACAAATAATTTTACACTAGAGTTGAACTAGCACGATAAGCTAGTTTAAACAATTTTACACTAGAGTTGAACTAGCTCTATAGGCAAGTTGAAATAATTTTACGCCAGAGTTGCACTAGCTCTATAGCCTGGTACAAATAATTTTACACTAGAGTTGAACTAGCTCTATAACCTAGTTCAAATAATTTTACACTAGAGTTGAACTAGCTCTATAGCCTAGTACAAATAATATTACACTACAATTGAACTAGCTCTATAAGCTAGTTGAAATAATTTTAGAGTAGAGTTGAGCAAGCTCTATAAGCTAGTTCAAATAATTTTACACTAGAGTTGAACTAGCTCTATAAGCAAGTTGAAATAATTTTACACTAGAGTTGCACTAGCTGTATAGCCTAGTACAAATAATTTTACACTAGAGTTGAACTAGCTCTATAAGGTAGTTCAAATAATTTTACACTAGAGTTGAACTAGCTCTATAGCCTAGTACAAATAATTTTACACTACAATTGAACTAGCTCTATAAGCTAGTTGAAATTATTTTACACTAGAGTTGAGCTAGCTCTATAAGCTTGTTAAAATAATTTTACAATAGAGTTGACCTAGCTCTATAGCCTAATACAAATGATTTTATAATAGAGTTGAACTAGTTCTATAACCTATTACAAATGATTTTACACTAGAGTTGAACTAGCTCTATAACCCAGTTTAAATAATTTTACACTATAGTTGAACTAGCTCTATAGCCTAGTACAAAGAATTTTACATAAGAGTTGAACTAGCTATATAAGCTAGTTCAAATAATTTTACACTAGAGTTGAACTAGCTCTATAGCCTAGTACAAATAATTTTACACTAGAGTTGAACTAGCACTATAAGCTAGTTTAAATAATTTGACACTAGAGTTGAACTAGCTCTATAAGAAAGTTGAAATAATTTTACACTAGAGTTGCACTAGCTCTATAGCCTAGTACAAATAATTTTACACTAGAGTTGAACTAGCACTATAAGCTAGTTCAAATAATTTGACACTAGAGTTTAACTAGCTCTATAGTCTAGTACAAATAATTTTACACTACAACTGAACTAGCTCTATAAGCTAGTTGAAATAATTTTGTAGTAGAGTTGAACTAACACTATAAGCTAGTTTAAATAATTTTACACTAGAGTTGAACGAGCTCTATAAGCAAGTTGAAATAATTTTACACTGGAGTTGCACTAGCTCTATAGCCTAGTACAAATAATGTTACGCTAGAGTTGAACTAGCTCTATAAGCTAGTTCAAATAATTTTACACTAGAGTTGAACTAGCTCTATAGCCTAGTACAAATAATTTTACACTGGAGTTGAACTAGCTCTAGTTCAAATAATTTGACACCAGAGTTTAACTAGCTCTATAAGCTCGTTCAAATAATTTTACACTAGAGTTGAACTAGCTCTATAGCCTAGTACAAATAATTTTACACTAGAGTTGAACTAGCACGATAAGCTAGTTTAAACAATTTTACACTAGAGTTGAACTAGCTCTATAGGCAAGTTGAAATAATTTTACGCCAGAGTTGCACTAGCTCTATAGCCTGGTACAAATAATTTTACACTAGAGTTGAACTAGCTCTATAACCTAGTTCAAATAATTTTACACTAGAGTTGAACTAGCTCTATAGCCTAGTACAAATAATATTACACTACAATTGAACTAGCTCTATAAGCTAGTTGAAATAATTTTAGAGTAGAGTTGAGCAAGCTCTATAAGCTAGTTCAAATAATTTTACACTAGAGTTGAACTAGCTCTATAAGCAAGTTGAAATAATTTTACACTAGAGTTGCACTAGCTGTATAGCCTAGTACAAATAATTTTACACTAGAGTTGAACTAGCTCTATAAGGTAGTTCAAATAATTTTACACTAGAGTTGAACTAGCTCTATAGCCTAGTACAAATAATTTTACACTACAATTGAACTAGCTCTATAAGCTAGTTGAAATTATTTTACACTAGAGTTGAGCTAGCTCTATAAGCTTGTTAAAATAATTTTACAATAGAGTTGACCTAGCTCTATAGCCTAATACAAATGATTTTACAATAGAGTTGAACTAGTTCTATAACCTATTACAAATGATTTTACACTAGAGTTGAACTAGCTCTATAAGCCAGTTTAAATAATTTTACACTATAGTTGAACTAGCTCTATAGCCTAGTACAAAGAATTTTACATAAGAGTTGAACTAGCTATATAAGCTAGTTCAAATAATTTTACACTAGAGTTGAACTAGCTCTATAGCCTAGTACAAATAATTTTACACTAGAGTTGAACTAGCACTATAAGCTAGTTTAAATAATTTGACACTAGAGTTGAACTAGCTCTATAAGAAAGTTGAAATAATTTTACACTAGAGTTGCACTAGCTCTATAGCCTAGTACAAATAATTTTACACTAGAGTTGAACTAGCACTATAAGCTAGTTCAAATAATTTGACACTAGAGTTTAACTAGCTCTATAGTCTAGTACAAATAATTTTACACTACAACTGAACTAGCTCTATAAGATAGTTGAAATAATTTTATAGTAGAGTTGAACTAACACTATAAGCTAGTTTAAATAATTTTACACTAGAGTTGAACGAGCTCTATAAGCAAGTTGAAATAATTTTACACTAGAGTTGCACTAGCTCTATAGCCTAGTACAAATAATGTTACGCTAGAGTTGAACTAGCTCTATAAGCTAGTTCAAATAATTTTACACTAGAGTTGAACTAGCTCTATAGCCTAGTACAAATAATTTTACACTAGAGTTGAACTAGCTCTAGTTCAAATAATTTGACACCAGAGTTTAACTAGCTCTATAAGCTCGTTCAAATAATTTTACACTAGAGTTGAACTAGCTCTATAGCCTAGTACAAATAATTTTACACTAGAGTTGAACTAGCACTATAAGCTAGTTTAAACAATTTTACACTAGAGTTGAACTAGCTCTATAAGCAAGTTGAAATAATTTTATGCTAGAGTTGCACTAGCTCTATAGCCTGGTACAAATAATTTTATACTAGAGATGAACTAGCTCTATAAGCTAGTTCAAATAATTTTACACTAGAGTTGAACTAGCTCTATAGCCTAGTACAAATAATATTACACAACAATTGAACTAGCTCTATAAGCTAGTTGAAATAATTTTACATTAGAGTTGAGTTAGCTCTATAAGCTAGTTCAAATAATTTTACACTAGAGTTGAACTAGCTCTATAAGCAAGTTGAAATAATTTTACACCAGAGTTGCACTAGCTGTATAGCCTAGTACAAATAATTTTACACTAGAGTTGAACTAGCTCTACAAGCTAGTTCAAATAATTTTACACTAGAGTTGAACTAGCTCTATAGCCTAGTACAATGTGACGCCCCCGATTCAATCGTACACTAATCATGCACGCAAATGTGTACGATCAAGATCAGGGACTCACGGGAAGATATCACAACACAACTCTACAAATAAAATAAGTCATACAAGCATCATAATACAAGCCAAGGGCCTCGAGGGCTCGAATACAAGTGCTCGATCATAGACGAGTCAGCGGAAGCAACATTATCTGAGTACAGACATAAGTTAAACAAGTTGCCATAAGATGGCTAGCACAAACTAGGATACAGATCGAAAGAGGCGCAGGCCTCCTGCCTGGGATCCTCCTAACTACTCCTGGTCGTCGTCGTCAGCCTGCACGTAGTAGTAGGCACCTCCAATGTAGTAGTCGTCGTCGACGCTGGCTCCTGGCTCCTGGACTCCAGCATCTGGTTGCGACAACCAGAAAGAAAGGAAAGGGGAAAAAGGGGGAGAAAATAACCGTGAGTACTCATCCAAAGTACTCGCAAGCAAGGAACTACACTACATATGCATGGGTATATGTGTAAGGAGGCCATATCAGTGGACTGAACTGCAGAATGCCAGAATAAGAGGGGGATAGCTAATCCTGTCGAAGACTACGCTTCTGGCAGCCTCCGTCTTGCAGCATGTAGAACAGAGTAGATTGAAGTCCTCCAAGTAGCATCTCCAAGTAGCATATCCAGGTAGCAACTCCAGTAGCATCGCATAGCATAATCCTACCCGGCAATCCTCTCCACGTCGCCCTGCGGAAAAGCGATCACCGGGTTGTCTGTGGAACTTGGAAGGGTGTGTTTTATTAAGTATCCGGTTCTAGTTGTCATAAGGTCAAGGTACAACTCCAAGTCGTCCTGTTACCGAAGATCACGGCTATTCGAATAGATTAACTTCCCTGCAGGGGTGCACCACATAACCCAACACGCTTGATCCCATTTGGCCGGACACACTTTCCTGGGTCATGCCCGGCCTCGGAAGATCAACACGTCGCAGCCCCACCTAGGCAAAACAGAGAGGCCAGCACGCCGGTCTAAACCTAAGCGCACAGGGGTCTGGGCCCATCACCCATAGCACACCTGCACGTTGCGTACGCGGCCGAAAGCAGAACTAGCCCCCTTAATACAAGAGCAGGCTTACGTTCCAATCCGGCGCGCGCCGCTCCGTCGCTGACGTCTGAAGTGCTTCGGCTGATACCACGACGTCGGGATACCCATAACTACTCCCACGTAGATGGTTAGTGCGTATAGGCTCGTAGCCGACTCAGATCAAATACCAAGATCTCGTTAAGCGTGTTAAGTATCCGCGAACGCCGAACAGGGCCAGGCCCACCTGTCTCCTAGGTGGTCTCAACCTGCCCTGTCGCTCGGCCACAAAGTAACAGTCGAGGGCCGTCGGGAACCCAGGCCCACCTCTACCGGGATGGAGCCACCTGTCCTTTCAGCCCCCTCGTCAGAATCACTTGCGGGTACTCAATGAGCTGACCCGACTTTAGTCACCATCTGTATAGTATGTATGTATGTATAGTATATACCCGTGATCACCTCCCAAGTGATCACGGCCCGATAGTATAGCAAGGCAGACTGACAAGAATGTAGGGCCAATGATGATAAACTAGCATCCTATACTAAGCATATAGGATTGCAGGTAAGGTATCAACAGATGTAGCGACAATGTCAGGCTATGCATCAGAATAGGATTAACGAAAGCAGTAACATGCTACACTACTCTAATGCAAGCAGTATAGAGGAGAATAGGCGATATCTGGTGATCAAGGGGGGGGGCTTGCCTGGTTGCTCTGGCAAGAGAGAGGGGTCGTCAACTCCGTAGTCGAACTGGTCAGCAGCAGCGTCGGTCTCGTAGTCTACCGGAGAGAAGAGGGGGAAGAAATAATGAATACAGAGCAAACAAAGCATCACAAAATATAACAAGGCAATACGCGGTGTTCGGTGTGCCCTAACGCGGTAGTAGGTGATACCGGTGAAGGGGGAAAAACATCCGGGAAAGTATTCTCGGGGTTCCGTGTTTTCGGGCAGAGGAGCCGGAGGGGGAAAGTTGCGAGTTCGATAGGTTAGGGGGGTGTGGCGGACGAACGGGTTGCGTATCCGGAATCGTCTCGTCGTTCTGAGCAACTTTCATGTACAAAGTTTTTCCATCCGAGCTACGGTTTATTTTATATTAATTTCAAAAGATTTAAATCATTTTTAGGATTTATTTATTTAATTTAATCAACATTATCCAGAATAGTGTCTGCTGACGTCACCATGACGTCAGCATGACATCAGCAGTCAACAGAGGTGTTGACTGGGTCGCTGACGTCTGGGACCCACTGGTCATTGACTGTTTAGCCTAATCATTGTTTAACTAATCTAACTACTGTTTAATTAAATTAGTTAGTTAGTTAGGTTAATTTAAATATGATTAATTAACTTAATTAATCCACTAATTAATTAATTAATTAATTAATTAATTAATTATTTTTTTAATTTTATTTTCCTTTTTTTTAAAACATTCTGGGCGTGGGGCCTGCATGTCATAGACAGAGAGGGGG